>NC_068299.1:18522516-18725016 GCF_025860055.1 Xyrauchen texanus | reverse complement strand
ATTCCTTCTGTCCTGCCCAGACCTGTCCAGTGAATGCGCTGTGCAAATTCATATATGAGAATATGTAAAGGTAAGCATGTGAGTTTTTTTGTCCTCATTACAATATTATTTGGTGATATATTCATTACAAAATATCAAAGTCCATTTAAGGCAGTGGTACTCAAAGTGTGGGGTGCGGCCCCTAGGGTGCTGACTGTGCTTACAGCCCTGCACTTAAACAAAGACAATCTTGTGTGTGCATCAGGGAAATGTTTGCCTTGTTTCACAGAGGGGCCAGTCCAAATAAAATTTAAAAAAATAAAAATGAAGGAAAAAGGAAATTACGTTCACTAGGCATCATTTTGGTAACACGTTGGTAATCATATTGGTACAGTACATACCCTGGGTAGCTATTTTCAGTCATGCAAGAACAGCTTCTATCTACTTGAATGGTGAAAGACAGAAATCCCTAAACTTGTTGTTCAAGACTGCATTCAAATAATAGGCTTTATTTCATATCAGGAATACAATTTGACAACAATTGTTTTATAACTTCGGATTCTTTCGAAAACCTAGTATTTGTCAGGTTTGCTTGGCTAATCTATGCAAATTCTAGAGTAAACAAAAAAAAGGCAATACATCTATCAAAAAAAGGTGATTAGATCTTTTAGAAGTAAGGAGGGACTACAGTCGTCACATTGAATGTAAAATGTGTTCTATCTCCTCCCTTATAATGTCTCTCACAATATTATAAAATTCATCCTATCCTAACCAAAAATATTTTTTCACACCAGGATCTCATCAGCACCATAGAGAAGTGTCCAGGTATCTAATTGTACACTTCCCCTATCCTGAACCATTGTGTATACACAGATGCTATGTTAGCTGCATCCCTACACCTCCTACACCTTGGATGCTGAATAAATTGTCATTATTTGATAGCAGCCTGTCCTTTGCAGTCATTTGAAAGGCAGCAGTCATGTCACTCAAATTGTCATTGCCGTTTCAGGTCATAAACGTACATGAATCAACCTCATCATTCAGTAGGACACAGTCAAACCCTGGCACCGATAGTCATAGAAGTATAGCTTATGGAAATAGATCATCTATATAATAAATATGTTAAATACTTACCTCAACTGTATAGGAATGACTAGAGGACATTTTCTGAAGAATCTGAAGCCCATACTGATTTCCAATTCAATCCAGATACCACATCTGAATGGAGATAATATAAAGAAATGTATGTTATAATTAAACAGGGTTTTTGGCAAGGTCTAAATATTAGTAAATATGTGTATGTAGATTGTGAAGAGGAGGAGCTTAGGAGAGAGATAAAGACAACCTGGATGTGGCAGTTCGAGAGAGAGCCGTGGCCGTCCACTGGGGATGGAGGGCTTGCTGCCTGCCGCCAGAATGCGGAGGCATCAGAGGAACTGTCGCCATCTGCGAGAGGAGGAGGGACTCGCTGCCGGCCGCCCAGAGAGGTGGAGCCGCTGCCAGGGGCTGAGGGGCTCGCTACTGGCTACCAGAATGCAGAGGGGCGTTCCATCCACCAGGGGTCAGAGGACTCACTGCTGTCTGCCCAGGCAGGAGCGGCTGTTGTCCGCCAGAAGCTCAAGGAACCTGCGATGGCGTGTCTGGGAACTGGCGAGCAATTTATTTATTTCTCTCCTTTTCGCTCCGCCTCGCTCTTTCCTTCTCCCCTTTTCCCTCCCCTTGTCTCCCTCCCAGGTCTAGAGGTATGCAGGAACTTTGACTTTATTATGAATTAATGACCAAGTCTCTGCTTTTCCCTGCAAATGGACATTAACTGGACCAGCCTGACAAAAACTTTTTTTTTTTTTTTTATTTGTAATCATGACCAACTGTTTTGGATATTTCTGTTTTTATCCATTCAAGTTGATAGGAGCTTTTCTTTCATGCTGCTTTTATCCATATAAAATAGCTGCTCTGGAGCTTTCTTACTTGGCTGCCGAGTGGACTAACTTGCCTTGAAAGAGACTTTTTTAGCAAATCAGTTAGGACTACTAGCCGAATGTTACATCAACCAATTATTATTCATGAGCAAAGATGATACGGTTAAACCCTCCTTCCGCCACACACTTTCCAAAGGTTTTATTTCAAAGATATTCCTTAGTCTCTAATAATGAATAATTTTCTCTTTTGAGGACATCCCCAAAATTATTTTCTAACATTTAGCTATGTTTGTGTGAACATTTTTTAGAAAGTTTATCTAGATCAGAAACAAATGCACACAGATTCTCAGAAAGTGTTGTTGCTGTGGATTGAGCTGAATGACGGTGGCCTGGAGGAGATGTGGTCATTGCTGGGCCTCTCTCTGACCCATGTGAGTCATTAAATCTCAAATGAGATACATGACAAAGACCTGCTGTCATATGAACACTCGTGCTAGCCTACAGCTAACTGCACTAAGAAAGTTACAAATGCACATACAGAACAAAGAGCAATCTGAGCTTTAATACTTTTGCAGGTTAGTGGACACATGTAAATACAGAGTGATATACAATAAAAAATATTTTCTTTTCCAAAGTTCAGCACAGCTTAGTTAGGCTGGCTGTCCCCTCCAGCTGCCCGCCCTGACAGCCCCGTCTTTATGCCACCCTGCCCTCATGTCACAACACATTTAGGCATCAGTTCTTTGTGAGGTGGTGGTGTGTATATGTGAGTGTGTGAGGGCAATAAAGACACAGGCGGATGCAGTGGACGGGTGGTGATGAGCATGTGTATGTATGTGTGTGTGTGTGTTGGTGCCACCGCTGTTGCCCTGCCTCTCAGTGGTTACCCTTCTCTACAGTGAGCGGCCCTCCAGCCATGGATTTGATCTTTGCAAAGGCTAACATCTGTCGGCTGTCATTTTAGAGAGATTGATGACAGGCCGGGGAATTAAATGGTGGATGGATGGATGGATAGATGGATGGGGAAGAAGAAGAGAATGATGAAGGGGGGGAGAGAGAGAGAGGGGCTAGAGGGATAAATGGTGACCATGTTTAGGACTGCTGGTAACAGGAAGGTCTCCTATTATACTTTACAGCATGACACATTTACATATTTGGCAGGCACCTTTATTCAAAAGGACAATACATTAAAGAGATACCTTTTATCAGTATACATTTTCCCTGGGAATTTGACTTTCCCTGGGAATTTTAACCTTGACATTGCTAGCACCATGATCAGTTAAGCTGTAGGAACTCTGTACGAACACACAACCTAGGTATCTGCAAGTCTGCCCAGCACAAACTGACCACAAGGATGGCAGTACACTGAAGTACCAGTCATGATGAATTTTCATTAATAATTCACTATAATATGTTTGAGTGTGTTTAGGGAGATAAAGTGGACTCTGACCCTTTGCTCATGTTATATCACCTTTACGTGTGTCTAACGAGGCTGATATTTCGCTAATTTGTGTCTTTTGTTTATGAGTTAATGGAATTGAGGTCAAAAGGATTTGTGTAAAATTTTGTATATTTGTGCTCAACGCATTTATAAAACAGATAAATGTTTCAAACACCTTGACTTTCCGTTAACAGTTCACTAATGGAAAGCTGATATGTTTTTTTATGTATGATATCATGCAAGCATTTTGATAATATTGTTAAAAAGATTAGAAACACAAACGCAATTCACCTGCATCTCATACTTTCAGGAAAACAAGGAAGTGTTTGTATATGATTTTTCCCAATGAAATTAGGTCCTACTGTTAGCCCTGCTATCAGTATGTCTGAATCAGGAATGTTGCTTGAAAAACGTCTAGGTTACTATTGTAACCTCCATTCGCTGATGGAGGGAACAAGACATTGTGTCGAAGAAGCGACACTAGGGGTCTCTCTTTAGAGCCTCACACGTCTCTGAATTTGAGAAACGGCCAATGAGAAATTGGCAGACAGAATTTGCATGTCCCGCCCCCGGACATATGGGTATAAAGGGAGGGAAATTCATCTGTCCATTCAGGATTTTGCCCTGAGGAGCCAAGAAAGAGGTTTGGCCGTAACAGTGGCTTGGTTCAGCGACATGGCCGGGAGGACACAACGTCTTGTTCCCTCCATCAGGGAACGGAGGTTACAATAGTAACCTAGACATTCCCCGTCTGTCGCTAACTTCAACGTTGTGTCGAAGAAGCGACACTAGCGGTCCATACTTAATCACGCCATGCACTGAACCATATACGTGCGCTGCTGACGCAGGTGCAGGAAGACAGTTGCATGCCAAAGCAACAGGCCGCGTCAGACTGCACGTACCCTTCCCCAATGCCCCATAAGATCGTCTTAACCTTCTGGTTCCCAGCAGGCCGTACCAGCCACGCCTTTTCTCTCTCTGTGTTTCTCACATACAGCTAAAGCGGCTGGGGCCATCTTAACGCTATCACATGCATCGGGGAAGGCATTCTTTTCCAATTCCTATTCTTTCAGGGGGAAAAGACCCTGCAGAGACCACACCTGCCCAGGCTGGGGGAGGTAAAGAGTGGTGAAATACATCACATGGGTTTTCAGGTCACATGTGGAGAATGGCGCGGTGATAGTTCCTACCTGTTGAGAGGGAGAGGGAGTTGCTACAAACACAGCGACCGGGGGCAGATGATGCAAGAGATGAAGTGAACAGTCTTGTGAATGCAGCTTGCTGATAACACAACCAGTCAGCTCCGAAGAAAAATTCTGAATGGACAGACACATTTCCCTCCCTTTATACCCGTATTACCCGGGCGGACAATGTAAATTCTGTCTGCAAATTTCTCATTGGCCTATCCCAAGTTCAGAGATGCGCGAGGCTCTCAAGAGAGACCCCTAGTGTTGATTGTGAGTGACAGACGGGGAACTGCATGTTCATCTATATACATAATAAACCCAAGAAGACAATGACACCCTCATACTGATTTTGATTTCGGAGGCTAACTAAGTCAAGTCTGACAGATTTATTCGATAAATGAGTATGCAGACACAATTCATGATTTTCAGCACCTCTATATTGCCTACTGTGTCATTACAAAATATACTGCTGACAATGTAATCAGTCAATGTTATTTCTAGCACCAAAAATGCAATGCACATGATTTGTAAGTATTATTACTGTATTCTTACCATATATCCTTTACTAAAAGTTGTCTAAAGAATTCCTTTGAACTTGTACATATAGCAATCACATCTCCTTGCACAGTGGTCATAGCTAATTGTGGACAAACACACCAATGGATTTGCTCCCAGTGAGAAGCAGGTTGATAATCTGATTTATTTAAACTACAAACTAATCAGAGGTACAAGCAGTATGAGACATTTCTGAATGTCAGAACATTCTGTTGTGGAGATGAACATGAGTGAATTGGGGACTGGATGGTCTTTCTGACAAACATAGAGCAACAAGTAACATCACATCAAGTCATCAAAAGCTTTAAATATAAGGCCTCTAGATACATTTATCTAGACTAGTTGCCACACAACACAGAGCCCAGTATAATTTTGAAAGCTCATGGAACCTGCCAATGAATGTTCCCTCTATACTCCTCTACTGTATAAATGCATGAATGAGACCAAGGCCACAGCTCTAGAAGAGGAAAATAAAGATTGGATAACACTTCAAAACATAGTGGAATATGATTGTTTTCTCAAAAGTAAGACAGAGTTATTGAGGCTTTAACAAAGAGTTTGTTTAGAATTTTTTTTTTTGGACCATCATATGAATGTCTACATTTTTCTGAATTATTGCAGTCAAACTGATTTGACTTTATTTTCAACCAAAAAGACCAAAACGTGTGAAATTGTCCCTTTGATAATAAATTGTGTATTTGTTTTTAAAGTACACATACTGTATAATAATGACCATTAATTACTGTTGTGTTACAAATTTTTTCTTGCTCTTGACATTTAAAAATGCAGCTGGATTCTCATAATCAAATTTAAAGGTCCTGTTTCTTGTTAAAGATGAGGAGAACAGAGTAGAAGGGAATGCATCTTTGTCCACCTCATACATGAAAGGAGAGAGAGAGAGAGAAAGAGACAAAAGGGTGTTATGCAAATGAGTTTTATAAGTCGAGCGTGTCATCTTGTCATGACACAGTCTATATTTAAAGCAGGTCACCTTAAACCCACCCCTGCTGCCTCATGACAGTGACATCTGGATTCACCGCACACACACCCTCTGTTGCCATCTAAATATCAGAGAGTGTTTACGCAGATGATATGTAAAACTGCCTCCAATACTCCATCATTCCAGTACAGAAAACAGCAAGCCAGTCACCCATCAGAGGTGGCAGCCAACACGGAGGCTCTCCATTCTGCAGTAAACTCTGTGGAAGATTTCAGAATGTTTACCATATTACATGGTAAAGGTTCTGATTATGCATGCATATCAGTGCGCCATGCAATGTATTTGTTCAGGACTGTGTGTGTGTGTGTGTAGAAGTGGGAGGGGAAGAGAGGGAGAAAATAGAGAAGGATTGGTTGTGTGTAAGGGATAAGAAGACTGACCACAGCTTGCATCCTTCCCCCTCCTTCAGCAAGGCCGAATTTCAATAATTTTATCAGTTCATTTGCCTCTCAGAAATGCCGGGAGCCTCTTTCCATCTCCTATTTGCTTTCTCCCTTTCTCTCTCGCCTTGACCTAGATTCGTGCTAGGAAAGTGACACGTCTGCCTGACCAGAGAGCGGCCGGTCGCACTCCACAGCTCAAGTGCCTATAAAAAATGACTCCCTATCTCCAAATAAGAATAATGTAAAGCAGTGGCATGACAGATTGGACATAGATGAGATTGCTGCTGTGACTATATGCATGCGTTGCTTGCCGGCTTTGCATCTGAAATGGAAAAAGGGTGGGTGGGTGAGTGTCAGGCTGTCGTTTCTGACGTTAAAGGGACACAGTCCCTCAACCTTTCACTCAGAGCACACACACAGACACACACACACACACACACACACACACGATTGAACATTGCATGGCCTCTGACCATATCTTCTATCCACACATGGCAAGACCAAAGCCCTCTCTGCAAGATACCTCTGTCAAATAACATACTCCCACACAGCATTATAGGAGCTGAGTGGACATTTAAAAGATGGTGTGAGGTACATAGGAAGTGTAGGATGCTCTATAATCAAACTTGGTAAATATCTGAGAAGCAGGCTGAATTCTGTCAGGGCACTGTGTAGAGATTAGTAAATCAATTAGAGGTGCTGAGAGCCAGCCATTATAGATGGGAGGTGCTGCGGCAGCATCAGTCAAGATGGCGGGTGGTGTGGCATGATGCCATTGGGCACATGCAGACACCTGTTACTGCCTTTGCATGTTTGAGTGAGTGTGGCGAAAAGATCTTTCATATCTACAACTTGTAATGTTTCCTGTTTGTCACTACTCCTCTGTACAGTTATGGAAATGAACTCAATTAATATGAATTTATAAGCAAAACAAATAAATAAATGAATTAATACAAATGCTATGGAGCAATTTAAGAACTATGCAGGACAAATTGGTATTATATCAGTTAGGCCTAAAGTAGATAATTAATAAATAATTAAATCTACATAATAAATAAATAATAGATACAAATAATAATCTAATTAAAAACATCTATTAATACAGATAAAATTGTCTAATATGGAGAAAAATCTGAATGGAAGAAAGATTCCAAATTATATAGCGCCTTTTTAACCTTAACAGTATTCAAAGTGCTTTACACTGTGACTCATTCACCCATTCATAAACCATGCAAGGTGCTAGCCTGCCACTGGGAGCAACTTGGGGTTCAGTGTCTTGCCCAAGGACACTACTGCATGTGGAGACGTGTGGGCCAGGATTTGAACCACCAACCCTGCAATTTGTGGCCAACCCACTCTACCAACTGAGCCACAGCCGCCCCACCTTATAAATGTTGCTTGAAAGAGCCAGTATTGTGACTATAATCATATATTACAATACAAATGATTTCATATAAATTTAATGGTTTATATATATATATATATATATATATATATATATATATATATATATATATATATATATATATATATATATACAGTACTGTGCAAAAGTCTTTTTTGTCTTAAGATGGTTATTTATTTCTTCAATTTTAGCGTGTCAATAAGAAATCTACATTTTAGATTTATTTATAATGAACATGGTGTGCAAAACCTACTACTTCACTCAATTGCATTTTGGAATTCCGTTTTAATTTATTATTATTATAACCAACCAATTATTTATTGTTGTCCAGTTTGTCTTTATAAAATGATACAGTAGTACTATGTAACACTGTTAAAGATGGGCAAGGAGGAGGCGAGAACCGGCTTGTCAATATAAATAGTATTTAATGAAACTCAAAACACACAAACATAAACACACACACGACGGGCATGCCCGTAATTCTCTCTCTCTCGAACCATCGTCATCGGCCGCCTTTATCCCTCACGCGCCTCATCAGGCCGATTGGGGACCGGGCGCTTGATATTCCGACCCGGCCCCGCCCCCCTCCGCTCCACATACTAATATTAGTTTGAGAATTTGTTGTACACAATAGTAATATATTCCAGTCTTATTTGCTTAACTTTCACCTGGACCTTATATTCTGATGCCGCAGTGTTTTGTTCACCATATTGCAAAAGGCTGTAATTTTTGAAAGCATCGTAGGCAACATTCATAACAGTAACATTAAACACAAAAGGCACGATGGACCCTCAGCACACAGCAGAAGGGGGAAAAAACATTGGCGTTTATCAAGCGCTAATACTTTGCTTGGTGCCGAGTATAATCTGGAATAATGCTGAACTTTGTAACAGTCACCTCTTTGCAACCTGGACTTGTTCAAAACTTTAAATCTTTGTGTCACCTGCGCTAAAAACAATCTAGATGCAGCGCAACGAATGAAACAGAACGCAGGTGTCTTCACATGCATGTTTGAAACCTGAAGTTCTTATTAACTTGACACAGTGGCTAAAAAATGTGCCGGTCCTCCGTGAGACACTGAAGAATCATTGAGACGCGGTGCAGCTGTCAAGGACGTTCGTCCAGCGCATGTTTACATAGGAAAACCATGGAAAACAGAGCAGACGCAAGCAAAAACACGTTCGGTATAAATCACCATTCATCCATCCACGCGTATCTGTGAGTGAATGTGCGTGGGCAAAACAAGTTCAGAAGGCCTGTATATTTTTTCATAAGTTACAAACCCGAACCTAAAGTCTTAAAAACTACTTAAAAAACTGACTCGAGCCTGGTGGCTTCTAACGTGAACCGCTCTAAGAGCACTGAAAACAGGGTAGAACAACATGTCAACCCCCAAGCAGTTTTTGTTGAGCTCCCACGGGTCCTACCTTGCGGGTCCCCATGCAATTGCGTGGTGGTAAAAGCCACTACTGACTGTGAGACTGGGAAGAACCCAAAACCAACACCTCACCAAGCAGGATTTAATCTTAATCCATAGGCCCCAGATGTGGCAAATATTCCCTTTGGCAAATTATGGGAGTTGTAACTAAGATATTATTCTTCAGTTATCATTTTAACATAAGTAATGCATTACAGCATATTGGGACAAAATGTGCAGAGTGGCAAAGCCTAGATACAGCAATCATGAGTGTAGCAGACTGCAGTTTGAACCAGTCAAACGATGAGATGATGGCACGTCAGATGCCATTGGATTTTTCACACCACACGACCATTGACTGATGGGAGCTGATGTTGCTATGTTGAGCCATGGGCATCAGAGAGGGAAGAAAGGTCACTTGTGATTGTCTGTGACCCAATAAGGAGGCTTTTCACCCTCCAAAGGCTTCACTGATGTGACATTTGGCAGATATGTCCAAACAGGCATATGCACAGACACAAACACTTTGACAGCTTTCACAGTGACCCTTAAAGCTAAACTGGACATAATCAAGATCAGGCCTTGCCCAAGTAAATAAAAAAATCAACAAAATGAAACACTGTTTCATACCATCTCTTTGGAAGTAACTTCAAGCGCAAATGAAGTTGAAAACAATTTCAAAATAATGATAATCAATTCACAGGGTCAATATTTAATGAGTGCATGGTTTCTAAAATAAATTAACATAATTTAAATGAAATCACTCATAAGATACTTTTTTCAATGTATAATTTTTCCAGCAGAAGGTCTTGACATATTGTGAAAGGTTCATGGAAAGGCCCAGTTTACGTATATATACAAAATAAATAATAAATAAATAAATAATGCCCTCTACAGTACTGGTTGGACATTTTTTTAATATGAGCTCTCGTCAGTCCACTAGCGTTTCTTGAGTGGCAGGTCATTATGCATTTACAGTATGTGCGCTACAGTGTGTAAAGTTCTCATCTCTGACATTGCGAAGGAGTGTTTTAGTAAATATATGAGACAAAAATAGAGTTAATGCATGATTATTTTACAATTATTTTATAAGTAAAAAAACAAGAAATGGCTGAATAAAATCAAAACATTAAGAATGGCTTTAATTATGACACGCAAATGTTTGGTAAAAATAATTAATAGACAGCTACATTTATTCAAGCACATTTTCAGATGAAATAAGGGGGTTGAGTATACATGTACACACACACACACACACACACACACACACACAAAAACATATATGTGCATATTTATTTTAGTTTTAATGTCTTTAACACATTTAAATGGGTGTGCATTGATCATTTGAGTCACATGCTTTCTAAAATAACGTTGGCAGTGGTGAGCAGATTTGCCATGGAAACGGGAACTTCAACAGACCAGCTGACAAACAGAAAACTCTATCTCCATTATTTTACTGTTCAGAGGCAAGTTTAATCTATGAAAATTACACAAATAATACATTGATTTGATTGATCTCTATTACTTTTTAGAACGAGCATTAATGCTTACTAAACCTATATTACTGTACACTTTAAGTTCTGAAGCCTTCCTTATAAGACGTTTTCACTTGCATGGATTATGATAATTGTGAATGAACATGCACACGTGCTCTATAGGAAGGTTTGGAATTCACTAACATACACAGGTTTTACTAACAAATCTGGGGAATAGGAAGCATTCGTGAATCTGGCAGAACATTTTCGGGAAGCACCATTTTACTTGTAATTACTCCCAATTTGTTGAACTTGTCACAAATGAGGCCCAATGAGTGTGGCAATTTCTATTTTGGGTTTGTACAGGTAGATAAAGGGGACAGAAAAAAGTTTGTTGGACTGGCCACTGCATCTCAATGCTCAGTGTTTGGTAGTAACAGATTAAATTAAATATAGACTACATAATCATATTACAAAATTGACCAATAATTAAACTCAATTTAAAAAATGTGTGTAATCAGATTACAGTTATTTTTTTATAACTACTGTGTGATTTATTGATTATGCTCTATACCTGGCCCATCCAGGCAGAATTATGGCAATTAGAGACAGTGCAGTCCTGTTCCTCATATGACCACATAAAAAATAAATAAATAAATAAAATACTTTTAAAGAGATACATGGATCAAATAACAGTAATACAATCTTCGCCTTTAAAAAATTACATTAATTTAAAAAGACTATACATCCAATGTTAATCTGCACTTTTAGATTTGTAATATTGAGTTTTTATTTATTAATTATGTTGTTTTGTAAGTAAGATTGTTGAGGTTTCAAACAAAGCAGCATCGTCTGGTCCATAAATAGACACTCATTAGTAAAAATGCATTTTTAAAAAATTATTTAAGAGGTGTTGGTAACGTGTTGTGCTTTGAACTATGCAAATGCACGTCGACCCCATATTAGAATGGCAGAAAAAGCACTTTTAAGGTCACAGGTTAAGACCAAACCTTCTTATTAATAATTATGAGGAGGTACAAATTGTACATTTCTACATCCCCCCCCCGAAATACATTTTGTTTTACTCAGCAACTGACAAAATACTGTAGCAGGTTGCTGTTGGATTTGTTTACTAATGTTTAATATAAAAAAGGGGGTGAGAGCTTTGTGGGGAATGACGTGGACAGGTTGGCACCAGAAGCATGTTGCAGTTAAGCAGAAATTAAGCTGACATGACCCTGCATAGAGTAGGTAAACAGAAAGCTTGCTTTGCCTCAGGTTACCATATGGCAGCAACACTAGCAAAGCGACCTGGTGGCTTTAGGGGATGTTTTGTTACCTGCTGTCCTCTTGTTCGGTTTTGCTGTTGTTGCCGGAGGGGTGGGGGGGTTCAGTTACTTTTCTTGACAAGAAAAAAAATCTTGGCAATGATCTGTATGGTTATTATTATTATTATTATTAATAATATTACTTTATTACGGTGGTGCAGCGGTTAGCACTGTTGCCTCACAGCAAGAAGGTCGTGGGTTCAAACCCTGGTTGCCCCGGCCTTTCTGTGTGGAGTTTGCATGTTCTCCCCGTGTCTGCGTGGGTTCTCTCCGGGTACTCCGGCTTCCTCCCACCATCCAAAAGACATGCAGGCTAGGTTAATTGGTGTCTCCAAAAAAAAAATAAATAAATAAAAAATTGCCCTAGGTGTGGATGTGGAGGTGAGTGTGAGTGTATGTCTGTCTATGTGTGGCCCTACGATGGACTGGCGACCATGGTCCAGGGTGTCCCCCGCCTTTCGCCCAATGTTAGCTGGGATAGGCTCCAGCCCCCCGCGACCCTGTATACAGGATAAGCGGTTGACGATGGATGGATATATGAGAGAGAGAGAGAGAGAGAGAGAGAGAGAGAGAGAGAGACTTAATAGTGTGTTGCCAGCCATATGGTGTTGGGTCTCTATGCAGGACTCCTTAAGTGACATTTTTGGAATAACCCCAGGCAATGAGCAGAGCAGTCTCAGCCCTGGGAGACCAGCTTCACTGTAAAACAGTTTCTGCAAATTATTGATGAACTGACGTTTAAACGCCATGGCAGTGATACCTGCACCCACTCCTGATGGTGACTCAGCCTGTACAGTATGTTTTCCCTCTCAACTGCGTGTATATTTACATATGTTCGACAGATCTTCAAGGCATAATTTTAACATATTGTATTGAGTGACAATTTCCAAAAATGGAAACCTAATCTGTGTACATTGATTTTTTT
Organism: Xyrauchen texanus; assembly: GCF_025860055.1. Classification (NCBI taxonomy): domain Eukaryota; kingdom Metazoa; phylum Chordata; class Actinopteri; order Cypriniformes; family Catostomidae; genus Xyrauchen; species Xyrauchen texanus. Next base: position 18,712,002 of record NC_068299.1, on the reverse strand, counting down.
TTAGGAAATTAACATGGATATTCATATAAAAACTCTCCCCCAGCTGCTGTGTGTTCATAAGCAGGGTGCTGTTGATGAGACATGTGTTTTGATGCCTCAAAGACATGCATAAATTATGAGACAGTGAGGGCCCCTGAATAAGAGAAAATGTTAATTATCGAGATCGTCATCGCCTCCCCCTTTTTTTGACCCCCCCTCCCCCCTTTTTCTTTTCTCTTCTGATTTTATTAGCTTTATTACAATTCTAATTGGTTTAGTTTAGCCCATCTTAGTCTATGACAGCATTATGAAGCTATTAAAACAGATCCTCAGTGGGGTGAAAAGTTTAGTCAACCAGTCACCTCTGGTATCTACATATGAGCCTTGAAATATTATCATTTTGATCCTTTGTTCTTGTAATGTCTGCTTGCTTCTTTTTGTGATTATTTGAGCCCTGTGTGTTTGTTTAGTTTAAACATGTAGTAATATTTTCAAGTGTGCTTCATAAAAAATTAGATACTAGAATAACATTTTAAGATATAGTAATTAAATTAGGATTTACTGCAGAACATGTTTGTGAACTATGTTTCATGGTATACTGATGTGTAAACAAGAATGAAGTGAGAGAAAGAGAGAGAGAGACATGTGTTTTAGTAGTGGTAAGATTTTGCAGTGTCTATTGGCAGCTCAGAGTAAATTGGTATTGCTGCCTTTCTGCCAGTATGCAGACCCTGAGCTAAATAAACACCCTTGTTAAACACTGTCAGAAATACTGACTATTATGGCAAACCAGACAATGTGCTAATTAGTACATTTGCATATGATCATGCAAATAAAAAAGCTGAACCCAAACCTGTATTTGCATGTAACACAGTTGGGCTCTGTGCTGGAGGCTTGTTGCAGAGCAGGGAAGGGTACTACTGACATCAACACCCTGACCAGTTTAGAAAAAAAAAATCTTGCTTATTTCAGCTGTATCAATTATCTAAAATAAGGCATACAGGGATACAGTAGTTCCCCCTCAAAAAACAAAAAAAGCCTTAATGTACTCACTGTCATGACAGTCAAGAAAAGTATGACTTTCTTTCTTACCAGGACAGAAAAGATTATGTTAGGCAGACTGTTAGCCCCATTCACTTTAACTGCATCTTTTATATTTATATATATATAAAGTAAATGGTTACTCAGGCTAGAATTCTGCCCTTACATCTTTTATATTCTATGGAAGAAAGAAAATCTTACAGTTTTGGAACAACATGGGCGGTGGTAAATGATGACAGAACTTTCAGTTCCATTTCAGCCATTCTTCTAGATGCAAAAAAAATAAAAAATTAAGTTGTACATGTTTGGAACAACATGAGCGGTGGTAAATAATGCCATAATGTATGATTATTATTATGATCATTATTTTTATTATTATTTTAACTATCATTTGAAACATAGTAGAGGTACAATAAACTATCTAATGAGGAATCTTTGTTTGCTGTAAAATAGCACTGGATGCTCAATGTCTGAAGAAAGTATAGTGCAAATTCTGAACTGGTCCATTTTCACTGAGAGATCAGTATAGGTTCAGTTCCTTCTGCATCATAAGTAGAAATTGAATTCACTCAATTTACCAATACGATTTTAGCATACAGTAACATTTTTCTCCATTAAAACATTTCACAACAAATCACTAAATAGCAGAAACAAATTAAAATCCATAGGAGACTGTAAATTATAATTTCTTTATTAAAAAGTAATGCAGCAGAATTAACTTTGAATTAAATTATATTTGCATGGCATTACTGGGCTCATCTAAGTAAATGGTTTGAAATCCCTGAGGAGACATGCTCATGCCAAATAAAAAAGCACTTTCTATTAAACATTAAACTGAACATCTCTAAAGGTTAACTCCTCCTGGACAAGACGCCTCGGGAAAGACAAGAAATTTACAATCCACCAAAGTGTTTCCATAGAACATGTGTCTGTAATGCTACATCACAGGGCATGCGAGAAGAACTCCAAGGTAATGGAAATATAGTAATATATTTTTATCTCCATATTTTCATTTGTTGCACATTTCTAAAGGAAAAGAGGTAGGCGATCAGTTCAGCCCACTGTCATATGTGACACTTAACTGTGCAAAATAAGTGACGTAAACTTGTGATAATGTAGGACTGCACCATGTAGTTAAAGTCAGGCTGTTTGTCTTAAAAGCCACACATTATTCCTTAAAAGTCAAGCATTTGCTATAATGTCTACAAAAGCTATAAATTATTAATATGTTTTAAAAATGCACTACCTAAAAGGAGGACTAAAGTGTGCGTTTTTCCAAACAACACTACTAAGAAAATGGGTGATTAGAAAATACGAAGAAGCTACATGTTAAGTGAATTTGATAGTCATTTTAATTGCTCTTTAACATATATCAAAAAAAATTTCTAAAGTTTAAGCGATAGCTCATCCAAAAATGAAAATTATGTCATCTTAACAGTCACCATCATGTCATTCCAAACACACATGACTTGCTTTCTTCCATGGAACACAAAAGGAGGTGTGAGGTAGACTGACAGCCTAAGTCACCATTCACTTTAATTTTATATATATATAAAAAAAGAAAAAGTAGTTTCAAGCCACACACACCCTCAAGACACTATACCATATGTTTCTGTTTGAATTGTTGGTATTTGATCTAGCTCTCGTGTGCTCAAGCTGTGCGGCTTTTTTATATTAAAAATAAATAATAATAATTAAAATAGAAACAGTGTGTGACCCTGATTGAGCGAGACACAGACAGGGCATTATTGTGATACCAATTTTACTTTAGTTGTTCTCCACACTTACTGCATGCTGAAGGCAGAGTGTGTGACCTAGGGGAGGGGTGTTCAATGTCGTCTGCCTGCTAGCCGAGAGCTGATGGCTTCCAATTGAGAGCAGATGCAGGCATATCATTTGAATAAAGAAACACCTCTGATCTGTGGTATTATCTTGACAAGACAGCAGATAATCAGCTGCTCTGTGCTCGGCCATTACTGAACTCTTTTGTTTCACTTTTCAGCACAAATCAACCCCTGCCTCTCCATTGACAGCTCCCATTTTATGTTCCTTCTCTTTTTATTCTGTCTTTCTTAAGACAACATGATGAAAGGACAAATTAAGATGCTCAATTCTAATAGAAAATCAATTTTTTGCTAGTTATTTCAACCTGGTCTTATATAAACATGTTACCAACATATTTTCAAAATGATTGCAAAAAAATGTATGTAACTCATGGACATTGTGGCATTGTTTCCAGGTAAAATGAACACTAGAGGTGCTAAAAAAATTACTTTTATTCACTTTCACACATATTACAAGTAAAAAGTTAGACTATCATTTCGTGAACAATCACTTTTCACTCTGTTCCTCAGAAATGATATCTATGGCATCAAAGCGCTTTTACTATAGCACATGACTTGTAAGGCAATACATTTTACAGTAAGTTATATAACTAGCTACATTTACAGTATAAGCTTCTTCAAGTGCGATGAAATTGCACAGTAGCTCAACTGATGCTAACGTCTTGGGTACGAGTCCTGAAGTGAATGTGATCCAAAAGAGTCATAAAAGCACCATGAGATGATGTGGTTGCTTGTGGTTGAATGAACAAGACAGTAATATTAATATTTCCACCAGCTCTTTTTATAAATGGCAGATTATGCTTTTATAGGCAATAAAAAAATAAAAAAACTGAACTGCAGTGACAAACATATATTCTAGACATTGTATAAGACAGACTAAAATAAACATCCCTCTACTCCATGTGTATGATAGGAACGCCGTAACGTCTCTCAAAGTGATGAATTGATTTCCACACAGTGTGGCTGTACAACCCCAGGTCAGTTTTGGCAGCTGATCATCTGGTTTGTACACACTCACACAGGCATTCACTCAAACACATCATCGAGGTGGAGTAAGTGCTACATCGAGCACCTCATCACCTGCATGAATTCTCCAGATTCCTCTCCTTTTAGATCCCAAAAGTTAAATGTATATTTAATAGGCTTCGAGATGTGGAAGGCAGAAAAAATATGCATTTTCTTTTCATTCATTCATTCATTTCTCACTCATTCAATTTATCTCCATCTGTTCCCAGACACTTATAATTTGCACCTACCCCTAGTTCCTTGTGATTTTTTGCATACTTTAACTTTTTTTGTTTCCTATTTTGTATCTGTGGTGAAATTTATTTGGAACTGCACTGCTGCTTAAGTGGCAGACATGGAATACAAATTACTCCTCACACCCCATCTTAAAGCAGTGGCCCCATGCATAAATATAAAACAATACAAAAGGAGTTGTGTGGAGGAAGCCATCGATGGTGCCACATGAAACGCATGTGCAGACTGACACAGGGGATTACAGAATGAAAAAAAAAGATTAATTTCCCAAATAACGCACAGGAATATCACAATAAAACATAGAGGATTCCTTTACCTTCCTCCACAACAATGACATACATTTCTGTAATGTGACTTGTCTCTGTCACTCTGGGAGGACAGGGATCTGAGTGAGAGCATGGCAAGGACTGTACAGTAGGTGCCGGCTGAAGCTTCATGTAAGGGGAGCTCTGCAGCACCCCCATTTTCACCTACAGTCACCAAAATTGGTACATATATAGTTCTCATAAAGCTGAACAACTTTCATGGTTACACTCAACAGGAAGCCCAACAGGAAGCCCAACAGGAAGTCAGCATTTTAGATTTTCTAAAATAAATCGCAGGCTCTGAACTTTTAAAAACTCCTCCTAAAGGATTCAAGTGACTGGCAACCAATTTGTGCAACCTCATGCCAAGACATTTTAAATGCTAAATTGCAAACTGATTTGTTTATATTTTGAACACTGTAGCTATGGGAAAGCAATACATTTAAGGCAAAAAATGGAAAACAAGAAGTGCTTTATATGCTCTGTGTGCATTGTGTGATTATGATGAAAAGTCTGCTGTATGTTTGGTAATGAGGGATGATCACATTGATGTGGATATTATGGGTCACGGTCATAGTGCTATCAATTGGAAGCAGGAAGTATGGCACTTTTAACAGACTTTGAAATAGCCCTCTTGTGTTAACATGGGCTGATTTAAAATTCTTTGGAATAATGTCAAAAAAGGAATGTTTGATTTCTTAAAAACAACTGCCATGTCAAAGCATTAATTATTATTATTCCTTTCTCCCTATATTTGGGTGTTTTTGAGGCATTTCGCATGCTTAAGATTTCATGCATTTTGCACACACATCAGAGTCATCAGCCATTAGGGCTGGGCAAAAGTCATTTCTAAAATGGCATGTAAGACGGCCTCAGTAGCACCCCCCTTTTCACGTATAGTCACCAAACCTGGTACATGTATGGTTTTCACCAAGCCAGACAACGTTCATAATTACAGTCATTAGCTCTGCCCAACAGGCAGTCGGCCATTTTAGATTTTCTGAAAATCGCAAGCTCTGAACTTATAAATACTCTTCCTATGGGATTCATGCAATTGCACCAAATTTGTGCAACATCATGCCAAGATATTGATGCTAAACAGATTTTTTTATATTTTGAACGGTGTCACCATGGTGAAGCAATGCATTTATTCTGAAAAATTTGAAACAGGAAGTCCCTTATATCTTCTGGGTGCATTGTGTGATTTTTATGAAAATTCAGCTGCATATTTGGTAATGGGGGCTAATCTCATTTATGCAGATATTATGGGTCACGTTCATCGTGCCACCAACTGGCAGCAGGAAGTATGGCACTTTTAACAGACTTTGAAATAGCTCTTACGTTTACATGAATTGCTTCAAAATTCTTTAGAATAATTTCAAGACACTGCTGATGTAAATTTGCAAAGGGATATTTGATATAATAATAATACTAATAATAAAACTTTATTTTTTATAGCGCCTTTAAAAGTTGCATCACAAGCACTTTACAAGAGAAAAATGGAAATACATTAATACAAGAAAACATGCAATTACAAACATTTTAAAATAATACAATAATACATCATATAATCACAGAAAAGCAACCCTAAAAAAGTGAGTTTTAAGAGAAGATAAATGTAAAAAAGATTCAGCCTGTCTAACCTCAGAGGGAAGAGAATTCCACAGTTTTGGAGCAAAAGAAGAGAACAACTTGTCACCCATAGAATGTAGAACAGTAGAAGGAACAGTTAAAAAAACTGATTTGGAGGAGCGGAGATCACGCTTTGGAGTGTAAGGGGTTAAAAGTTCAGACAAGTATTGAGTGGCTGAACAATGCAAAGCCTTGTAGGTAATCATGAGAATTTTAAAGTCTACACGAAACCCGACAGGAAGCCAGTGCAAGGAGTGATGTGATCACTTGTCCTGGTCCCTGTCAAGATTCTAGCAGCAGAGTTTTACACATACTAGTGTTGTTGCCATGTTGGATTATTTGAATATTGCAGTCTCTGAACTTTTAAATACTCCTCCTAACTCCTCTTATTGAGATTGTCACCACATTTACACAACATTATGCTAAGACATTGAAGTTGTTAAATTGTGAACATATTTTTGATATATCGAATGGTATTGCCATGGCGAGGCATTTAATTAATGGAGAGAAATAGGAAACAGCAATTGTCTCATGAATTATGTGTGCAATACTTGATTTAGATAAAAATTGAGATATTTGTTTAGTCTTGGGGGCTAATCACATGGATGTGACTATTTTGGGTCACGGTCATAGCGGTCATGCCGCATATCCTCAAAATGTAGGATATTTTTTACATTTGTATAGTGTTGGTTTTATAGCTATAAATTACACAATGTCAATATAAAATAATGTAGCTCTGAAATATGTGCTCTAAAAATGCTTTTGATTAGTGGTCACTGAGGCTGATAAAGCGGACGATATTCTGACTTTTTTTAATTATCGGCATCAGCTGGTAATTTTTCCATTTGGCAGATTTGTTTTTAAAGGGTGCTGAAAATTGCCTGCTTGCACATAAACGTCCAGTCACAGTTTGTTTTGTTGTTATGTGCCATCATGTTACTACAATAATAGACCGGTGTGCAACATAGTCTCATATAAAATGTTCACATACCGTATATTTGCCAGGCACAAGCGTTTGAGGTCATAATGTTAAAGTACTCGCCTGTATCACTCTCCCTCTCAACAGTTCCCTGTAACTTTTATCTGTCTTGTCTAATGATAAAAAGAAAAATATCAATAAAACTAATATAATATACAGTCTGCAAACATGCGCATATCCTGTTTGATGTAAAAAATAAACCTCACAAAACTTGAGCAGATCCAGCATTCTGTGGTGCGCTCATTTACCTACAGTATAAAGCAAGCATTCCATTAGTCTATTACAGATTCACGAATCTCGTGAAAATTCAGTCGAGTGCGCATCTAATATCTTCTTCTGAAGCTCGTTTTCTATCAGCCAGAATCATAACTTCTGGATCAAGATCAAACGTTCCTCTGATTCACAAATCATGATGGTCAGTCGGTGACAATCCAAGCAGGCGATCCAAGCCATTTAAACTGTCAGGAGACTGCTGCTCATGCTGGATCCACACGAGCATGTGAGAGGAGCTTCAAAGTAAAAGTGTTTCACATGTGCTGCAAGTAAATGTATGCACTGTGTGTACAACAGGTTTTATTCTGTATTTTTTGCTAACATGGACATGCCATCCATGGTTGATGGACTACTGTGTGTACTGTTATTTCCTTCTTCCTAATATATTAACCATTTCTTTATGTGCAAATAAATTACTTACATTTTATGACAAAACAGAAATCAGAAGAAATTGCTATCTACCATTTAAAATATTATTCTTTTAGATTCTTTTTTACAAAGTAAAACTTTTGTGTGAAATTGAATAAATATAAATATCGATTTTTTTTGTTTTGTTTTAGCAATTATGTTTGTTATTTAATATATTAAACTGTGTGATACATCTGCGTTGTATCGTGTATTGGCCACCATGCTCTCTGGATATCGGCATTGGCATCAGCCATTAAAAAATCCCATATAGGTCGACCACTACTTTTGATACTGTCAGTCAAGGCACAAGCTAAAAAGGGACTTTAACACAGTAAACACAACTCTCTATTTATCATGTTTGTTCCTTCCCTTCCACCATTCATCCTACCTTATCACTGCATTTTGTTATGAACACTGTATGTGTATTAAGTGGGATTTTTTTGTCTCTAGACACCAGTTTACATAAAGTGCAAGCTATCATTGGTTTAAGAGAAGCAAATTACTTCTCTGACAAGATCACCACCACCCCCTTTTCATTATTTATTATTTTTTAATGCAGCACGAACATAGGTTTTTAAGAGCACTTATCCACATATGCAAAATATAATTTTCTATGACCATGATCAATGAAGAGAGAAGTGGGAATGAGAGAAACATCGAGACAGAGATAGAAAGGAGAGAATGAAAGAGCTAAGTGATTGAATTAAGTGCCAGGCCAATCATTTAACAATTCCCTGAGGTGTGTTGTTTGAAAAGACTCTTTCTTAAGCTTGTACTGTTGTGAACCTTTGATAATCATGCAAAAACTGAACTCCTACACTACTGCACTGATGGCACCTACCCACAGACAGAGAGATACTGCTAAATTGCTAGTCATACTGTATACTGAGGAAAGTATTTTCCAGGTTCTCAAATGGTGAGTGTCTGCCCCCCAAGTTTGGAATAATGCACAGATTTAGCTGTTTTGGAAGGAAATTGGTACTTTTATTATCCAAAGTGGCATTCAACTGATCACAAAGTATATACAGGACATTACAGATGTAATGTAAAAAACAGCACCATCAATATTTGAATTTTTTTTTTTTATCACAACTAGACAGGTCTCATTTCCAACAGCCATCATTCCAACACCTTATCTTTGAGTAATCATGCCAAATTGCTAATTTGGTACTAGAAAATCACTTGCCATGATATCAAACACAGTTGAAAGCTATTTGCCACAGTATGCAATAGACTGGCATGTCTTCCGGTCAATATTAGGTTAAATAAATGGCAAAAAATAAAACGCTTTCTCTAGAAACTCGTCAGTCAATCATTGTTTTGAGGAATAAATGCTATACAAAGCTAGAAATTGACAAAAAGATTTTATACAAAATCATACACTACAGTCTTCAAAGAAAAAGGACAACTGGCACTAACAATTACAGAAAGAGATGTGGCTGGCCAGATGTAAAACTAAACAAGAGGATAAGTGCATCAGAGACTCCAGTTTGAGAAATAGACACCTCACTTGTTCTCAGCTGACAGCTTCATTGAATTCTACCTGCTCAACACCAGATTCATGTACAGAAGTAAAGAAAAGACTTACGGGAAGAATTGCAAAGAAAAATACACTTTTGAAACAGAAAAACAAAAATAAAAGTTTAGAATGGACAAAGAAACACAGACATTGGACAACAGATAATTGGAAAAGAATGTTGTGGATCTTAACCCGATTGAAATTTTGTGGGATCAGCTAGACTGTAAGGTGCGTAAGATTTTCCCAACAAGACAGCCACACCTATGGCAAGTGTTACAGGAAGCTGTAAATGTACAGACATTGCTAGACAATCAGTATCTAGGCAAACTGACAGCTAGAATGCCAAGGATTTGCAAAGCTGTCACTGCTGCACATGGAGGGAACTCATTAAAGTAGTTTTTTTTTTTTTTTTTTAATTGTAATAGTAATTTTTTACGTTATTAATGTTTTGACAAAAAATTGTGATCAGTTGAATGCCACTTTGGTGAATTGCCAATTTCTATCAATAAGGGCAAAATCTGTAAATTTTTCCAAACTTAGGCCCCCAGTGTATATACTGTATACATTTCTCATTAATGCAATTATCTAATCAACCAATCACATGGCAGTTGCTTCAATGCATTTAGGGGTGTGGTCCTGGTCAAGACAATCTCCTGAACTCCAAACTGAATGTCAGAATGGGAAAGAAAGGTGATTTAAGCCATTTTGAGTGTGGCATGGTTGTTGGTGCCAGACGGGCCGGTCTGAGTATTTCACAATCTGCTCAGTTACTGGGATTTTCACGCACAACCATTTCTAGGGTTTACAATGAATGGTGTGAAAAGGGAAAAACATCCAGTATGCGGCAGTCCTGTGGGTGAAAATGTCTTGTTGATGCTAGAGGTCAGAGGAGAATGGGCCGACTGATTCAAGCTGATAGAAGATAAACTTTGCCTGAAATAACCACTCGTTACAACCGAGGTATGCAGCAAAGCATTTGTGAAGCCACAACACGCACAACCTTGAGGCAGATGGGCTACAACAGCAGAAGACCCCACCGGGTACCACTCATCTCCATCAACTGCAAGATGCTATCCTATCAATATGGGCCAACATTTCTAAAGAATGCTTTCAGCACCTTGTTGAATCAATGCCACATAGAATTAAGGCAGTTCTGAAGGCGAAAGGGGGTCAAACACAGTATTAGTATGGTGTTCCTAATAATCCTTTAGGTGAGTGTATATATATATATATATATATATATATATATATATATATATATATATATATATATATATATATATATATATATATATATATTTTAGGGCTGTCAATCGATTCAAATTTTTTATCAAATTAATTACATGGTGTCCTGATTAATTAATCGTGATTACTCACATATGCAAATATTTGCTGAGAAAGCCCCTCATATAACAATAATTAAATATATAATGATTAAATAATTATACATAGTTATCTTTAAATATTAAAAAATTATATATATATATAAAATAAAACAATATTCAGATAATTAAAATGCATTACATTCTTGTAGCAGAAGAGTTAATCATTGATATGATGATACAAAAAGTGGCTTTAGAATACAATGTATTGTTTACTACCATATTATTGATCATAAGACAATCATTGGCACACAGTTCACAACAATCCATTTCACAAGTGAATTTGTCAATCAGTTGGAGATTTATTATGAGGGCTTGTTTAAGGACCGGTCAATGTACACTTGTATCAGATATTTAAATGTTTTTTTTAGAAACAAGCCAGGGGTATACATAGTACACAATACTACAGAAATATTTTACAATAATGCAAGACATTATATTCATTACATAGTGCAATGGTTTTCAGTGTTTTGGAGTTGTTGGAGGTACATAGAGTATTTAAATAATATTTAAAGTCTTTACAAAAAAGTGCAAATAGGGGCTTTATAGACATAAATTTACACTTATGTATAAAAAAACTTGGCAAGAAAAATAAACAGATTAATCAGAAAATATTAACTTAAGTTATCCAAACTGTGAAAACCAAATAAAATGTCTTTATAAAGCAAAGAAAAACTAGTTAAAATAGAGGTACGTACAAACAAACAAAATGTTCTCTAAAATACTACAGCGTGGACACATTCCCAAAAAAGACGAGGGGCAGATTCATCTACAGCTTTACAGAAGGAGCAAAGTGGATCTATTTCAGGGAGCATGTTTTTTAAATAAAGATTGACTGGGTAAAAACGGTGTAACAGTTTAAAGGACACCTCCTTAACCTTGTTGGTAATAAAATATTTGTGAGGTAAAGACCATACGACCTGCGTCAGATATGTCATAAAAGTAAAATGTTTAGGTCACTGTGTCAAGTTAAATATAGTTTAATGCTCAATCTTTAAACACATCTTGAGATCCCTTAGTTCGCATTTGCACTCCTTCAAGTGTTTTGAACGCAAGAACTTAACGCACGTTTGTGATGTGTGTCCACCGACAGGTTGTTAATTTTTTGTCCACTGTAATAAACTGTGTTGCTCACACAGCTGAAATTTCACATACTGCCCTCTTGAGTAAACAGGTGGTACTACAAGCTTGAATTTCTAAGGAAAGCATTGCGATTAAATATGTAAATTTTTTTAACGTGTTATTTTTGGTAAAATTAATCGCACGTTATTAACACGTTAAATCGTCAGCCCTAATATATATTACCGATCAGCCACAATATTAAAAGTGCACCTGGGCCTTGCACAGACTCCCGTTAAAAATGTTCACGCAAAGATACATTCTAAATTGCGTACGGCATCAAGATTGGTTTGCAGCGGTAGACCTGAAGGACACATACTTCCATGTCTCTATCTTGCCTCGACACCAACCCCTTCCACAGTTCGGGTTCGACGGCCAGGCGTATAAGTAGAAGGTCTGGGGGGGACATCCCCTTCGGCATGTCCCTGTCCTCTCGCGTCTTCACGAAGGTCGCAGAGGCAACCCTTGCCCCGCTAAGGGAAGTGGGCATCTGCATATTCAACTAACTTGACGACTGGCTCATCCTGGCCCACTCTCGAGTGTTACTGTGTGCCCACAGGGATCAGGTGTTCAGGCACCTCAACCGTCTAGGGCTTCAGGTCAACTGGGAAAAGAGCAAGCTCGCCTGGTTCAGAGCATCTCTTTTCTCAGCATGGAGTAAGACTCAGTCACAGCACACCTCACCAACGAGCATGTGCAGTCAGTGCTGAAATGCCTCACATTGTTCAAGCCAGACACAGCGGTTCCTCTAAAAATAATTCCAGAGGCTCCTTGGGCATATGCCGTGATTAAATATGGACCCCTAGTGTCGCTTCTTCGACACACCGTCGAAGTGAGTGACAGACGGGGAACATCTAGGTTACTATTGTAACCTCCGTTCCCTGATGGAGGGAATGAGACGTTGTGTCCTCCCGGCCACGACACTGAATCCTTTATACCTGTATGTCCAGTGGCGAGACATGCAAATTCTGTCTTCCAATTTCTCATTGGCCTTTTCTCAAGTTCAGAGATGCGTGAGGCTTTCAGGAGAGACCCCTAGTGTCGCTTCTTCGACACACCGTCTCGTTCCCTCCATCAGGGAACGGAGGTTACAATAGTAACCTAGACGTTACGACAGTATCGAGACAGTAATTAAACAAGCACAATTAAATGAAAGTACAAATAAAATGTGAGAGGGCCTTTCTCTATCATAGATATAATTTACAGTAGTTAGATACCAGCACATCTGTAACCTTGAGTTGAACACAAGTGTCTGATAACAAAGAGAAAAATAACTTGGGGGAGATAATTTGTTTTATCTCATTAGCTTTTTGATGAAGCTGAAATGTTATTTTCTTGTCTTGTCTGACACCATGTTTAAAGTATTTATTAAATGAATGCAACTCACTACAATTCAGGGACTATTGTAGTTCAAATATTCTTCTTTATCATATCTATGAAAAATTCTCTGTCATTGTGGTTGACTATAATAAGAAGTGCTTTGATGAAAGATAGTCTATACATTTCCTAATTATGGAGTATGATTTCACATGACTGCATTCTAATGCTGACACTAGCTAAAATAAATGAATAAAAATAAAAAGTGCAAGGTGTTATTGATCCTTCAGGAGGTAACAAAATATTAAGAACCAAGGGAATGCAAACTTTGAACATGATTATTTGTGTAATTTCAGCTATTAATTTGTCTTGTTCAATATACTTAAATGTCTGTCATGCTGCCTCTTAAGGACAAAAAATTAATAAAAAATAAACAAACCAAATCAAAACAAAACTGTTTCATGATCTCTCTGATAAGCAAACAAAACAAAAATGCTAAACATCGTAAAGATTCTGCAAGGGTTCTTAAATTTATAAACACAACTGTACAGCACAGACTAGAAATAATTAGAAAATTAAAAGAAAGTCTTTGGAAGTATATTCCACAGTCACACATAGTAGCTTTATACTTGATCCACGTGTTGACTTGCAAGCAATTTATTGCCAGGTGAAACAGAAGTCTATTACATTCACATTTGATAACTTCTCCAGCTAAAACAGTGCAGAGGTCTGGTTTTAATAGTAACAAACCCTTACAACATGATGGCATCTTATGCTGCTTTCATGTGTCTGGATATGGAAGCCAAGTCTGGATGGGATATTTAAAACCACTTCACAAGTTTTCCTATAAAGTTACAAACCAGCACCAATCCAGTGTAATGTACCCATTCTAGACTATTAAAGCTAAGCACTAAGAGCATTCTTCCCCACAGACATCCAGGCAAGCTCTCTAAATAAGCACATTTCTTGTCAGTTTTGACACTGATGTCTCGTTTTCTGAGGCCAAACGAGGAGGAGGAGAAGCCCCATGAATCGTCAGCATTTGCCTCAGGCTTCCATGAACACATCTTTCAATGGTCACCCTGTGTTATTAGCAGTGCATGGGTGTTTGGTAACAGCTTGCAAGTGCTTGAGGGTATATCTCGACAGTGTGTTCCCTTAACCACTACAGAGCTCAAAACACAGTGCAGGAATGTTTTCAAAATCATGCAGCAATGAAAAATGCCTGTGAAGACATCTGTAAAGGTTTGTGTCTGGGTACTGTATTGCAGTGTTCACATACTCCCATATTTACAAGGGACATCAGTGTGAATTCAAAAAATAACTATCAAATCTGAGTATAGAGTAATATATGAAAAATAAATTGTGTCATCATGTGTGAAAGTTAAGACAAATTCTTTCCTTTTTCTGCCTGTGTAGCTCCTCTATCTATTACTGATATTCACATCTAATTCTTTTTCACCATGCTAATGTGATTTTTAATCTGGGACTGCAGCTAAGCTGTGAATCAAACTCTCTTGATCAGACTTGATTGCACAAAAATTGTTGTTATAACAAAAAAAGATAAAAATCAAGGGCAAGTTCTTAGTAAGTTTTCAAGTTATCTTCTCAAAAACAACTGAAGAGATCAACTTTAACTTTGTTTAATCCCAATTCATGTGGAAACGGATATTGTATTGCTCAAAGGCTGATTAATACAGATTGAACATTTTTATCACAAGATAAAACACAACATTTCCTGTTTTAATCTTAAGAACAATCATGCCTGATAACATTTGAAAATGCTAAATCTTTTACCTAGTATATAAGATAAGGCCTTTACAATATACCCATACATTTTATTCAACTATGAATCTAGGAGGTCTTGAAGTGTCCACTTCAGTAAACATCATGATATCCTCTCAGTCACCATGCACAAATCAGTATCTAAAAACACAGAGCCAAAGTGAGACAGTGTGAATTTTTGGTCTTCGATAGTGTCTGTTTTTCTCCAGTACTGGTTTATTATAGTGGCTGCAGTGAGTCATCGTTGAGAATGATGATCAAAGCCAAATTAAATCTGACTTTAATGCAAAATGTAAAATGAAAGCCAATAGCGTCTTTACTATTGATTTTGTTCTTTCTTTCTCTCTTCCCATTTTTATCCAAGCACAATACACAGTGTGAAATTTTAATAAAAGTGTTCTCTCTGCAAAAATTATTGGGGCGTCCGTTGGTCTGACTGTTTGCATTTAAAGTAAATTTCACATATAAATGTACATGTTTTAGAATAAAGTATGCAGTTTTGTATCTAGATTTGCCATACAAGATTAGAGATGGCAAAATGTGTCATGAAACCACTTTTTCACAAAGATCTCTACCAATTTTGTGTTACTAGTACAAGTATTAATGACACATTTGTACAGTAAATATCCTCTTTTTGGGTCATAATTTTGAATTCAGATTCTACATTTAATTAAATTATTTCCCCATGCTGTAAAATGTACCCCAAGACACTACAATAGTGCTTCTGATGTTAGATATCCTAAAACAATAAATAAATGAATGAAGAATGAAAACATATTTGGTCTGAACTGACTCTCACTTGTAGTTGATTAGTGAGTTTTATTTGTTGATTTGTTTCTCTTACAACAAAACTACTGAATAGGTCTAGCTCATGCTCATAAATAAAACACAACAATTCAGCAACCAACTAAATCATACAGTGTAGAAATTGCCTTTCTTGACAGGAAACAACACTCCAAGAGCCATGTAATTCAATAGACAGCTCAAATGCAACTATGAGTGGCTCAGAGATGTTTACTTGCAATAAAAACAGCCAGTAAGTCAGAGTAACAGTAAAAGCTCATCTCACATGCTGCGTTTTCATAGGCTCAGTGATCTGGGGGCAAACACTTTATCTTGTGGACCTTTGCAAAGAGCGCTGTATACTGCTGATCCAAACAGGCACACCTGGAGCCCAAACAATACCCCTGCACCTGCCGCCTCAACCTGTGCATGTGACCTCTTTTCTCTGCGTGAACTGTGTGCCAGATCTCCCCCACTGTGAATGCAATAGAAACCATCTTCTGTTTCCAACCTGAAATGAAATATTGGACAATATTGATTGATTTCTGCTGCTACTGAATGATGATAAACTGGTATTGTTATATATTAAAATCAGGGGTGTTTTCTCCAAGGACACAAAGGCCCAAAGAAAATCAGATGAGAAAATAATCAACAGTATACAAATACAAGTTATTATTTTGTTTTTTTTTTATGAAATATGAGAATAAATAGGGTGTAAAGCACACTTTTTTCTAAAGTAACACTGTCCAACAGTGACACCAGTGGAGAGAGTTTCAGATGGAAGCAGTGTCTATTTTGTCTTGCTCAGTGTGTCATTTAAGCACTAACTGTGGCGTGAGTGTGAGGGGAACTAACAGCCAAATACAGCGAAAAAGTATCTTGATGAGGAGGTGCCTCCTAACAGCACTATGATTGGCCGATTACCCTTTTAATACCAGCCAATCATGTTCACCACCAACCTGCAAATAAGCCTGGGGTGTGTTTTCTGAACAACAATGTAACATACTGCTTAACCAACACAGTATGATGCATCGTTGGAGAAATTAACTAGCTAGTCAAGACTGTATCCCAGAACTTTTTCCACTTTTAATGTGACCTGTAATGTGAACAATTAAGTTGAAAAACAAACTGAAATCTTCGTGGGGGAAAAATGAAAATGAAAAACCTTACAATAACTTGGTTGCATAAGTGTGCACACTTTCTTTTACATCACAAGAACCTGGCTGTGGCAGGGCGGAGGGCTTATCAGGCTAATCAAGCCTCCGAGAGGGATAAAGGCCGACTGCGGAGGATGGTGCTGGAGAGAGAGATCGTTTACGGACATGTCCGTCATGTTTGTGTGTTTGTCTTTTGATTAATTGATTAATCACTAAAATATTATTAAATGTCGTCAAGCCGGTTCTCGCCTAATATATATATATATATATATATATATATATATATATATATATATTAGGGCTGTCGATTTAACACGTTAATTCAGTGCGATTATTTCATTAAAAATAACGCGTTAAAAAAAATATACGCAATAAATCGCATTGCCAGGATTGTAATAAGGAAGATTTCTGAGAAATACAAGCTTGTAGTACCACCTGTTTACTCCAGAGGGCAGAAATTTCAGCTGTATGGGCAATGCTCAGTTTATACAGTGAAGAAAACTCCAGACAGCACAAAACAGACATTCGTTACATTCTTGCCTTCAAAACACTTGATGGAGCGCTAAATTCGAACTAAGGGATCTCAAGTATTAAACTATATTTAACTTGACACAGTGACCTAAACATTTTATGTTTATGATGCAACGCACACAAGACGCTACACAAGCATGTCTGATGCTTGTTGAAAGCCGTTTTTTGTATTGTCTTATCAATGATTAACTCTTCTGCTAAAGAATGTAATGCATTTTAATTATCTGAATATATATATATATATTTATAATTTTTTCATATTTAAAGATAACTATGTATAATTATGTCATCATAATATACTGAATTATTGTTATATGAGGAGCTTTCTCAGCAAATATTTGCATATGCAATTAAATGTGATTAATCACAATTAATTAATTGGGACATCATGTAATTAATTTGATAAAAAATTTGAATCAATTAACAGCCCTAATATATATATATATATATATATATATATATATTACAATTTACATTATATTTACATAACTTATATTGCACAATTAAACTATAGAGTTAGTTAATCCATAATTAAAATATTACCTTCCCCTCCTAGTTTTCATTGATGCAAAATCATCAATGACTTTGTCATATCTGATCAGCAATCACACGGTTGATACGCATTTTCTCAAGACCACTGAGGAGATCCTGTTTCATGGTGTACCATACTATACTGTTTATCATGTTATCTTATGTTTCTTCAGAATGTGAGAATGCATTATGAACAACCATAATCCTAACCATATAGAGCCTTTGAGGCTGAGTAGTCTGTCAGGAACAACTCAGGGCACCTTTCTCCCATCGCAATTTTGCTGTAATGATATGCAGACTCTGAAGCTTGAGATGATGGAAGTTTATTGAACAGGACACTGAAAAAGGCAGGTAAGCAGGCAAGGTAAGTGTTCAGGTTTAATACACTATCTTTGGAGACAGTCTAGGATCAGACAGGGAACCAAGGCAGAAGGCATCAATCTATAAGAGTAGATCACTAAACTAACAGGTGCCCAAACAGGTAACTTCAACATCAAACAGGATCACAGGTAAGTCACATCATGTGCTCAAACTAGTAACTTAAATACCAAACAGGATCACAGGTAAGTCACATCATGTGCTCAAACTGGCAATTTCAACATCAAACAGGATCACAGGTGAGTCATGTGCATAAACAGTGGAGCATGTAAGTATATCCAAACACAAGGAATTCTCAGCGTTTTCAAAGTCACTTTTCTTGAGCATACAGAAGTGCTTGTAGTTGAACAGGTAAGTTTCAAACAGGTGAGTAGATATGAGGTAAACTTGAATATCACAAAGTCACTTATCTTGTGTGTCTGAAGAGGATCGTAGACCAACTGGTGAGGATAATCTGGGTAAGTAGATCAAGCGTTGCCAAATTCGTAGAAAAATTCCTCTAGTAATTTCTAGAACAGATCATAGAAAAGTCAGTAAAACTGGAAGTCAATTTAACTGCAGCAGAATGAGAGGCAAGTCTGAGGTACCTCACAACAAGGCTAGACTCTGACAGAGTGTGCTAGTTAGGTTTAAGTGCAAATCTTAACAGGATGATAATAAGGTGCAAGTGCACGTGTTTAAAACTCAGGTAAGTGAGAGTGGGTGATTGACGGTGATTGCCTGGTGCACTTGTAACACTTGCGAGCTCTGTGCGGGGGCAGAGTGGCATGATTTGGGGCACCTTTCTCACATCGCGATCTTGTGAGCTCAGGGGTGGGGTGGCATGATTTGGGGCACCTTTCTCCCATCGCGATCGAGCCAGGGGCAGGGCTGCACAATTTGGGGCACCTTTCTCTTATCGCGATTTTGCGAGCTATTTGAGGGGCAGCCGAGCAGACAACCTGTCTTGCCGCCCCAGAGAGTTTTTTGCTGCCTATATTACATATGCCAGGATCCACTACTGGTAAAATGCATGTGTTCTAAAAACACAGCAGAACTATCTTTTTTAGAGTTGAGATTAAAAATAGCTTTACATATTTTCACAGATCTAGTAATCTGCTTAAATTGGCAAAAAGAACCGATCAAACTATTACATCACAAACAAAATGTAAAAAACATAATTTAATGAAGACTCCACTTACAATGTGTGCTTAAAAGGAGTGTCATTTTTTTTTCTGCAGTGCATTTCACGTAATGCTGCCAATCTAGAATGATGTATTGGTAAAGAACTCTTGGTTGTGCGTTCCTCATCTCTAGATTATTCATTTAGATGAACATTAATGCCAATAGAAAACATGGATTATGAGCATTTTTGAAAGCAACTTTGTTGAAATGAATGGAGTTGCGTTGATTGTCTGACTGACGGCCCATTGCATAAGGGTTGTTTCGGCTCATGAAACTCACCTGTAATTGACTGGATGGTTGCTTAATAAGCCCGAAGTAACACAATGCAAAGAATACTGTATACAAATCCACCATTTTGAACTATGTAACTGTAATTTAATAAATAGTATGTTAATATGAACATACAAATATATAATGTGATTGGTTGCTTGTTGTTAGTCCCAAGTGTAAGGTAAACTGTGTTCCATAAGCCTTTAAACTAGAAACCATGTGAACGTCAAATGGAACATGAATTTACATTGGATAAAAAAGAAAAAAGAAAAAGACTCAGAATTCAGAATTCCACTACAAGCCACTGATTAAAATCACATCAGAGTAATGGTTTTTGGGGTTTGCTCACTCTTTGCACTTAGTAGTATTGCTGCACTTCTTTGAACATCTGAAAATCACTGTCTGCATCCATACACATCTAGAATAAAACCCCTTTTATATTCTCAAAAGCACTTCCATTTTCAAAGAGCTCCACTCTGTTGGATCTGTGCATCTATGATGGTGACAAACATTTAATTTCCCTTGACAAGCTGTCGACAGCTTCCTTATGGAGGACAGATGACTTTGCAGAAGGTTATTCACATAATTGTTTATTTATCATTGTCTGTTTTTCTAGTTCTCTGTTGCTTTCTGTCTCTATTTCTCTTTTTCTTTGTTCCTACTTATATATTTAGTATGAATGTCTTTAACTATTATTAGCTTTTAAAGAAAGTCCTTTGCTTTGGAAACTGAAAGTCAGTCAATAAGAAGAAAACAGTGCATTATTGATGTTGAAAGGCCTGATTAGAGGACACAGGGACACATCTGTCTCTTATTTCAAAAAGACCTCTAATCTGCCAACAAACACTATCGCTTCAACAGCAATACACTAGTTGCCATATGAGCTTCCAAAATGGGTAATATTCACTGTTACCGTTCCGTAAAAACAGCTTGAATATGAGAGACATTTCTATGCTCTGTATCCTGTTTATATATGTGTGCATGTTAGTGTGTGTGTGCTTGCGTTTGTTTGTATGTTTAAGGAGGTGGTACAGTAAATCATGTTTGTCAGAAATGATGCAGACAGCTTTTTATGCAGTGAAAGTCAGGCCATTTTGTGGCTTGCCATCCTGCCACATGCATAATGCGTGTTTAATGTGATTTGCCCAGGTTTATCTGGCACTGGGCTGGGTCTGATTGCCACTTGCGTTCCTGCAGTCTCTTTAGAACTGTCCAGACACACATAGTCCTGTTTCATAAGCCCGTCTTTGCATCTCCACCAACCGCCTTAAGTACTTTGAAGAATCTTAGAGTGTACTTCACAAATTTCCACAGAGGGAGCATATCAACTGTCAAAAAAAATCAAGCTTTCCCATTCTTTAACATCTTCCCCCTCTAGAAGCCTTTCCAACTTTGCACCAGCTTTTGCTAATACTATTCTTAAAACATGTTTTCCTTATGATTCAACACATGAACTTTCACGAATCAGCACTCCGTTAAACTAAAAGTTGAAATGCTTGTCCAGCTGTTTTTCTCAGGGTATGAGAAGTAAGGTTTGGGGGGTACGCAGGGTAAAATTGCACAGATTTGTGCTTCAATGCAAACTGCCTCGACCAATACATTTTTAAAAATACTGTAGATATCAGCAAAACAGCAACACAGCCCTGTGCGCACACCATTGTACATGTGCATAGTGTATGTCTGTGATCATAAAAGGAAGTTTCTTTGCTGAGCTTTTCATTTATTCACAACTTTCCAACTCTTCAAAATGCCACTGGGTCTTTCCACTGGGTTTTTCTCCCCCTTCTTCATCCTCTAGTTTTTAATTCTTCTTTTATTTTTCTTCAACTTCTCTCTTTCCTTTGCTCACACACCGAAGAGCATCATATTTGCACATATAGGACTTGGTGTGATGAGGGATTCAAGTAATACAAGCATCTGCTCAGGGCTTTTGTGTTCAAAAGATTCAATTAAAAAATAATTACCAAAAGATTAGTAGTAGTCGAACATGACTGTACTGTTTGAATTGATGTTTCTTTTCATCTGGTTTAATAATAGAATGCTTTCTTAATTAAAAAAAAAGGGCCACCGCAGCATACCCTGACTGAATAAAAGTTTGTTTGATGTGTTAAAAAAAAAAAAAATGATCTTCCAAATAAATTCTTTCCCCCCCTTATTCCCTTTTCAGCAGGAGATAATACAATTTAATTTAGATTCCAATGGCTAGAACAAACCATTCCCTGAGCTTTGGTCAACGAATGAGCTAAAAAACCAAACCCAGAACAATTAATTGCATGGTGTTCATCAAGAGCACAGATTTAGCTATGCACGAATGTGATAGAGCATAAAATACTTGTAATGATATCAGGAGAGAGAATCCGCTGGAATTTTCTCCTTAAATTATCTTCACAGTGGTTTCCCACACCGTGCGGCTAATGCACAGCTTACAAATCCCACGCGTGTATGCAAGCACAGCGGGAAACTCCCGCGCTGCCGTAATTATCCCACCATTGTAATCTCAGATGGCCTTATGTGAGATTACACACTGGAGCATGCATCAAGGTTCTGACTTGGGTTGAGCGGGTTGAAACTGAACACATTCATGCAGATGAGTTGGATGTTCTCTTTATGCGGGGTAATGTAGCTTAATTTTTTATTTATTTATTTTTATTTCTATTCCAATTTTACAATTTAGCTGTTTCTGTTGCAGGAAATTGGTTTAATTTACCAAAGTGGCATTCAACTTTTTTTGCTCAAATCTAGACTGGCCCCATTTCCAGCAGCCATCACTCCAACACCTTATCCTAGAGTAATCATGCTAAATTGCTAATTTGGTACTAGAAAATCACTTGGTATTATATCAAACATAGTTGAAAGCTATTTGGTTCATTACACGAAGCTTAACGTTGGCTTTGTATTTTTTTTTTTTAGTTGCCAGAGTATGCAATAGATTGGCATGTCTTAAGGTCAATATTAGGTCAAATATGGCAAAAAAGAAACATCTTTCTCTAGAAACCTGTCAGTCAATCATTGTTTTCATGAATTAAGGCTATACAAAGCATGAAATTGCCAAAAAGAAGATTTCATACAAAGTTGTACTCTACAGTCTGCAAAGACAAAGGACAACTGGCTCTAACAAGGACAGAAAGAGATGTGGAAGGCAAGATGGACAACTATACAAGAGGATAAGTACATCAGATTCTCTAGTGGGATGTGCGTTATGGATCTTAACCCCATTGAGATTTTGTGGGATCAGCTAGACTGTAAGGTGCGTGAGAAGTGCCCGACAAGACAGCCACATCTATGGCACATGGTACAGAAAGCATGGGGTGAAACGGCACTGGAGTATCTGGACAAACTGACAGCTAGAATGCCAAAGATCTGCAAAGCTGTCGTTGTGGATGTATAGGATTTTTTGATGAGAACTCTGAAGTAGTTTAAGAAGTTCAGATTTATTTTTTAATTTTTTTAATTGTAATAGTAATTTTCCATGTTATTAATGTCATGACTATACACTGTGCGCAGTTGAATGCCACTTTGGTAAATTAAAGAGCCAATTCCTTTACATAACTCTGTACATTATACCAAACTTCTGACCAGTGTAAATATAAACTGATCAGCCACAACATTAAAAGTACCTGCCTTATATTGTGTAGGTCCCCCTCGTGCCGCCAAAACAGAGCCAAACCGCATTTCAGAATAGCATTCTAAAATTATATTATTCTCACCACAATTGAACAAAGCGATTATGTGAGTTTCCTTAGACTTTGTCAGTTTGAACCATTTTGGCCATTCTCTGTTGACCTCTCTCATCAACAAGGCGTTTCCGTCCTCAAAACACAGGCCCCCCTCATGGTCTATCTTGGTAGCCTATCTCAGCCCCTTTCACACATGCAACTAGGTAAATCACAGGAAAATGGTTGGGTTGCATTTACTGGTATGTGCTGCTCACACATAACATCAATATTAACATTTTTGTTACAATTTCTCATTTAGGGAAATTGCTAGAGCAAAATGTTCCAGTATTTTCAAATAGATTTTGTTCAAACGCAAACTCTAACCTGAAAAATGCAGTATATTTTCTGTAAAAGGCTGTATGTTTGAAAGGGGATGTTTGCTACAGTGTTGTTGTTGTTGTTGTTTTACAAAATTGCATTTCACACAAGCAGTGCTTGTCAAGCACACAATGGAGCAGCATATATTATGCATACTAACTATTCCGGACACAGATGGAGCTCTCTCCTGAAGCATTTGTGATTGGAAATGTGAGGCATGGGAGCCTGCAGCGTTTCATCTGAGAGTACAGACAGAAATCTGACAAAAGCATACCTTTTTATCAACCGGGGTATAGGGGCATGCTCCCCAGGTGAGACACACAAACCATTAAATTCTGGTGATTTAAAGAGTCTAGGGTGTGTAGCATTCATTGACCTATAGTCTTTTCTTAGAGACAGTAACTGGTCAGAAGAGTTTTCAGGCTAAAAAAGCAAGATGCAACGCAACAAACAGAGCAGAACGCAGGTGTGTCGAGACACATTTTTAACAGTTTAAGTTCTTTTTAACTTGACATGGCATCTAAAAATGCAGTGCTCCAGTGAGAGTTGCTAAAACACAGTGCAACATGATGCAGTTGTCAAAAGACATCATCTAGCAAATGTTTACATGGTAAACGACTGAAAAACAGCATGAGTGGACGCAAAAACACATCTGATGTGAACAGCTCCTTGTTCACACAGCACTTGCTCAAGTTTGACAAAGTTACCTATCAAAAATGCTGCCTTTTGTTTCAGTTTATTGTAGGTAAATATCCACTTTATCCATAAGCTCTGTTTGTTCTCTGTGTTCATAAATATCCCGATACTATTTAATGATTTAGAAACAACTCCAAAAGATTCCATGAGTGAGCGGTCCGAACAAACTGGACTGAATCACAAATCAATTCAGGCCATTTTGTAAGCTTATTTGGCCAGTTCACTGAAAAGTACAGACTCAAGTGAATGTTTCATTTGTGAATCTGGCCTAGCTAATTCTTTTATACAGCAAACAGAAAGATGGGAGTCATCATTATTGCTGAAATATTCTTAGAGTAAATGTTTCTCGGGTAAGTTGAAGCACTCATGGTATGCATGGATATTTGGACCACCCTCTCAAGTTTTTGAAAATTTTTTAACTCTGTTTTGAAAATTTTTACCGCTATTTCAACACGTTCTAGCCACATTTCTAACGCACCAACAGATAAATGAAAGAGGCAATCCCAGACGTAATTACGCAAGTTGAAATGTGATTTCCATTGTATAATGAATGAAAACAGTCAGGAAAGTGTTCCAATCATCTCTTTTTATATTTAACATTGAACAAAGACAAGCAACTTAAGACTTGTCAGTGAAGAATTCAACCAACAGTAATGAAGGACTCCTGCCTTCCGCAGCCAATCACAGGGCCCCCTTCGTGATTGGGCCATGGGGCTTCAGCCCCTTCTAGCCCTTATGTTAATCTGGCCCTGTTTAAATGAAAATATTTTTATTTGGAATTTGGGAAAAATGTTGTCAGTACTTTATAAAATAAAACAAAAATGTTAATTTTACTCAAACACATACCAATAAATAGTAAACCCATATAAACTGATAATTTTGCAGTGGTCTCTTAATTTTGTCTAGAGCTGTATACTGTATACACAGCCTTCCTGAACACTCCTGACATCTGCAAGATGGTCCTGCCCCTAACTCCTGCCATTATTTGAGACAGGCTGCTCAAATAAACAGATCAATATCTGACAGCAACTCAGACACAGTGTTTAGTCTTTAAACTTACTAATAGTTTACTAAAAGGGTCCATTGCATAGTAAGCTAAAATAGGAGAACGTTTTAAACATTCTAAAAATTACACACATCAGCTTTACATTTAGTAAATATAAACTGATATAATTAAAATCTGTTTACTGCTGGTGTCTAATGTTACCGTTGTCAATTGTAATTTTATGTTTAACTCTTTTGGACCCTTAATTTAATTCCAGGGACACAAAAAATTACTATATACAGTGTGCTGGTCCCCCTTCATGGGATGTTGGGATGCTGGTGTCCCCACCAGGCTTTAGAACTTAACCAGCTATATCATGAAGATCATGTTGGTCAACCAGTTACACCAGCTACACAAGCACTACACCAGCACTAGCCAGTGAAAACCTTCCTAGGCCAGCATGGGAATGATGGTTATGTTGGACTCTTTAGTAGGGTATACTGTAAATGCAGCCATAAATAATAATCAATCTAAATATAATTCAGTTTGTGGTGATGTTTTGATAGTTATTTCTGGTGTTTATAACATTGTTCATTTTTTATAATTATGCTTTTTCTTTTTATTATTATTATTTATATTATTATTATTGTCACAGCCATGCTTAATTTTAGTTTATGTTAACAATAAAAAACGCTATCTCAGTGGCACTGTTATTTCCATGCTTCAGAGCACTGGACACGCAGACTCTCTCTTTGCTCTCCTCACCTCTAATCCACACTGGTGCTGAGGCTGTCAGAATCCCTGCTAACTGTCACATTGACCACTTCATCTGCACCCCCACAGACACACAGATTCGACTTCATTTGACCGGACACTGACCTCCACCAAGTCCAGATGGGAACCCTCATGGAGAGGTATAGCGAAAGAAAGGGAGAGAGAGAGAAAGAGAGACATAAAACAGGCCTGTGACAAATCAAATAGCCTCTGAGCTCAAGGCCCTGTGCTCGCTCTGCTGCCTCATAACCTTATTTGTTCTGAATATCGTAGAATAATAAATGATTTCTGTCACACTTTTCAAACACCCGTGCAACTTGCAAGTCGTGTGTATGTTGGAAAATGTACACAGAGGGGCCTATCTAGAAGGGGGAAAAGGACAGCATGAGAGACGTGTGTGTGTGTGTGTGTGGGGGGGGGGGGATATTGAGAACATTCTACTCATAAAAAGAGTTGAATTGAAAGAGGTATCAAGTTCGTATAAACAAGGCCTTTGCAAAAGGGAAAGAGAATTCTAGTCATTTATGTCTCCACAGAGTATTACTACACTGTCAGTGTTTATGCCTTTGTTTACACTACATATTACATCACTGGCAGAGCTCCTAAAGTATGCACAGCTCCCATTATGTAATTCATTCGATAAAACATTTAAATGGATTGACAGCCTTAATATACCGTATATATATATATATATATATATATATATATATATATATATATATATATATATATATATATATATATACACACACACACACACACAGTATACATAAAAACACACACACGTTGGGTTTTCATGTTTTATGATGACTCTCCATAGACATAATGGTTTTTATTACGTATAAACTTTATATTTTATCCCCTACCCCTAAACCCAACGCTCACAGAAACAATTCTATATTTTAACATTTTCAAAAGACAAAATTTAGTATGATTAATAAGCTGTTATCCTCATGGGGACTGACTGATTGTCCCCACAACATAAAAAAAAATGAAACTATGCTTGTGTGGACATTTGGTTCCCACAATGTATGGAATACTTGCACACATACACACACACACACACACTCACGTGTGTGTGTGTGTGTGTGTGTACGTGTGCATTTATTTATTTTATCTAGCAAAATGTAAACTGCACTTGACAGCAAATGAAGACCAGGCATTTTATATACTGTATATGGGAAGGAGCAGCTTTGGCATTCATAATAACTCCTTTGAACTATCACTGGAAAAAACAGTGGAAAGAAAAATGAGCTTTAGATGATATGATGATAGGTAGATGATGACAGAGAAAAGTTTAAAGTCAAAGATTTGCAGAAACAAAGCTTGGATATATATATATATATATATATATATATACACATACTCACCTAAAGGATTATTAGGAACACCTGTTCAATTTCTCATTAATGCAATTATCTAATCAACCAATCACATGGCAGTTGCGTCAATGCATTTAGGGGTGTGGTCCTGGTCAAGACAATCTCCTGAACTCCAAACTGAATGTCAGAATGGGAAAGAAAGGTGATTTAAGCAATTTTGAGCGTGGCATGGTTGTTGGTGCCAGACGGGCCGATCTGAGTATTTCACAATCTGCTCAGTTACTGGGGTTTTCACGCACAACCATTTCTAGGGTTTACAAAGAATGGTGTGAAAAGGGAAAAACATCCAGTATGCGGCAGTCCTGTGGGCTGAAAATGCCTTGTTGATGCTAGAGGTCAGAGGAGAATGGGCCGACTGATTCAAGCTGATAGAAGAGCAACTTTGCCTGAAATAACCACTCGTTACAACCGAGGTATGCAGCAAAGCATTTGTGAAGCCACAACACGCACAACCTTGAGGCGGATGGGCTACAACAGCAGAAGACCCCACCGGGTACCACTCATCTCCACTACAAATCGGAAAAAGAGGCTACAATTTGCAAGAGCTCACCAAAATTGGACAGTTGAAGACTGGAAAAATGTTGCCTGGTCTGATGAGTCTCGATTTCTGTTGAGACATTCAGATGGTAGAGTCAGAATTTGGCGTAAACAGAATGAGAACATGGATCCATCATGCCTTGTTACCACTGTGCAGGCTGGTGGTGGTGGTGTAATGGTGTGGGGGATGTTTTCTTGGCACACTTTAGGCCCCTTAGTGCCAATTGGGCATCGTTTAATTGCCACGGCCTACCTGAGCATTGTTTCTGACCATGTCCATCCCTTTATGGCCACCATGTACCATCCGCTGATGGCTACTTCCAGCAGGATAATGCACCATGTCACAAAGCTTGAATCATTTCAAATTGGTTTCTTGAACATGACAATGAGTTCACTGTACTAAAATGGCCCCCACAGTCACCAGATCTCAACCCAATAGAGCATCTTTGGGATGTGGTGGAACGGGAGCTTCGTGCCCTGGATGTGCATCCCACAAATCTCCATCAACTGCAAGATGCTATCCCATCAATATGGGCCAACATTTCTAAAGAATGCTTTCAGCACCTTGTTGAATCAATGCCACGTAGAATTAAGGCAGTTCTGAAGGCAAAAGGGGGTCAAACACAGTATTAGTATGGTGTTCCTAATAATCCTTTAGGTGAGTGTGTGTATATATATATTTTTTTTTTTTTTTTTTGCATGTTTCATTTAAAACCCATTTTAACTGGTTCAGGATGGGCAAGGAGGAGGCGGGAAATGGCAGATCAGTCAACATAATTTTAAAGACAAAATTTAAAAAAAATTTTTACAGACAATAACTGAAACATAACATAAAACACAGACGTGCGCACACACATAGCAGCCGCATGTGTTTCTCTCTCTCTCAAACTGGCGCACCCTTTATCCCCCTCCCAGCTGATTAGATGACTCAGCACCGGCCACACCCTCCTCGTCACACACATTTAGCTCAAGAATGTGAGGTGCATGTGCCATCTCAGTTTGATTAGGCTTGGTGCTTCTGCTTTACACTGCTCAATTTCTACCATAAAATTGCTTCAATCAAATATATTTTTTAATTGTTTAAAGCAATTCTCTATACAGTTATTAATTGATGGATGACTTGTATTTAATTACAGAAATTGCATTTGTTGCTGGTTTGTTGACCTTGTTCATTGTAGCAGTTTAAGGTTCAAGGTGACCCAAGCTGTTCTTTGTTAGCAATATTTTACAGTAACCAAGAAATTGCTCTTTGAATGTTAATTATGCCAGACAAATCTTATTAAAAATATAAAAGAAACAAGTTCTTTTTTTTTCCCGATTAAATAAAATGTTCTTGCCATCCTTTATCTTTGAATTATCTGCCTTTGTCTACTTTGACTGTCCCTGAATATTCAAGAAATTAATGTTGGCAGAGAGAAGAAAAGATATTAATTAAGAGAAGATTCTGCATTGACTCAAACTTGTACATAAGACAAAAGGTTAAGTAAATGCCAGGGCTGCTATGTCACCTCAAACAATGAGTATTAGCTTTGGAATCATTAATGTCTGCTGAGAAAACAGTCAAATTGGAGTCTTGATTGCCAGAAAATGTGAGGCCAGGGCTGTTTCATTTCAATCTATAGTTAAATTAGCCTCCAACAGCGGGTTGAAAACACACAATTAACTGAGCTAGGTGGGGCATAGGGGAACAGCACCTCTAATGCTCCGCTAGATTGAGATTGAACTCGGCTTCCAAATAAGAAACATCTAATCGGCTTTACAAATCAAAGCAGGGGCTCCCAGCCATCTAACCCTGCTGAAACCCATCAGAATTAACTCCTTGTCAAAGGCTGACTCTCTCAAGATGCATGATGGAGATGATTTTTTAAAGAGAACTAATCAAAACAGGCATTTATTTGCATTTCTTACACATAACGACTCATCTTATATGCACTGGGTCCTTACCTTGAATTAATAAACTAAAATAACCCATTCTTGCCATGTGTCTTTCCATCTATATAACAGTTAAAAAAAATTAGACAGCTCTAAATCTGCAAAACTGATGAAAATGACAGAGTGAGAGGGAATAAATAAACAAATGAGTAGAGTGAAAATATATAAATAAATGGTTGAGGTGCTCTGAATATTTTTTCTTTTTACACTGATAGAAATTGCAGAGCAGTGGCAAGGTAGCGTTTCCAAGCATATGGCGTTTTAATTCCTGTTAGTCTCATCTGGATAACTCCGGCCTGGAAAATCTCTAACTCCATCCAGGGAAATATCTGAAGAAATTAATGCTCAAGAACAAAGGGCTTCAATTTCTTCTGTAATGGGGGTTTCATTCCCAATGTTTTCCAGAGAATTATGAAACGACGAATTGTGTTCACTCACTCATTTATAACCAGTTATCATTTCTGCCTCTCCTTTTTTTTCCTTTTCTGCAATATGTAAATTAACACACTGACACCCTCTTAACCACTCCATCAATAAAGCACACAAATAACCAAACATTTTACTTGTGACATCAAACACGAGACAGACCTGAACATGTGCGGGATGTTCATTTTTAATCATGAGTCGCCTTTGTGACTGTTGACAGCTAGTGAATTATGACTAAGAGTGGTGTTGTTGCTTTCCCGCTTAGCTGGAATGGTTTCTTTAGATACAGAACCCTGTAGATCATGATAAATTTCATTGTGTTCAATGATTTTTACACTGTACAAATTATAGTTCCCTGTCTGTCGCTCACTTCGAAGTTGTGTCGAAGAAGCGACACTAGGGGTCTCTCTTGAGTGCCTTTTGCATCTCAGATCTATGAGAAAAGGCCAATGAGAAATTGGCAGACAGAATTTGCATGTCTCGCCCCCGGACATACGGTTATAAAGGGAGGGATATGTGTCTGTTTCATTCAGAAATTTTCTTCGGAGCCGACTGGTTGTGTATGCAGCGAGCTGCGAGTCACACACTGTTTCCTCCCATCTCTGAGTGCGATTGCTTTTGGATCTACGGCGCATATCAGCGGCTATCTCCCTTCTCTGCATGGCAGAGCAGCTTTGCCCCTGGGCGCTTCGACAGCACAGCCCGACATGCTGCAGGAACTGCGCTCAGCGTGGTCTATGAATTCAGCGAAGGAATACGCCGACCACATCCAATGCGGGTACTCAATTTACCCTGTACTGGAATAGGTGCTCCACAGGTCGGGCTCCATCGTGGACTTCCCCCCTGTAAGTATCTTCTGCGGTATGGTCCCCTTGCGAGCGGACCCGCGTCTCCCTTGGGCAGTTCCCACTGGAGCCTGGTCACCGTGTCTGTAGCAACTCCTCCCTCCCAAGAGACGTTGTGTCAACGTCGCTGAACCGAGCCACTGTTGCGTACGAACCTCGTTGTCGGCTCCTCAGAAAAATCCTGAATGAAACAGACGCATTTCCCTCCCTTTATACCCGTATGTCCGGGGGCGGGACATGCAAATACTGTCTGCCAATTTCTCATTGGCCTTTTCTCATAGATCAGAGATGCAAAAGGCGCTCAAGAGAGACCCCTAGTGTCACTTATTCGACACAATGTCTCGTTCTCCCTATCAGGGAACGAAGGTTACATCTGTAACCTAGACGATTCTAACCCCTAAACCTAACCTTCACAAAAAACTGTCTGCATTTTTAAATTTTTAATAAAACATTGTTTAATATATGTTTTAAGCTATTTAAATTATGGGGACACTAGAAATGTCCTCATAAACCATATTTATAGCATAATACCCTTGTAATTACCAGTTTTTGTGCTCGTAAACCACATAAACATGCCCACACACACTGGCATACATTCAGTTATATACCAAGCATATAATAAAGGCAGACTGTAACCAAAATTTTGTCTCAGGACAAGGGTACTTTACATAAACATTAGGTCAGGGCATGTTGTCATATGTGGTTTTAATGTTAAACTGTTTTAAAAAAACACACACACACATTGAGAGACTGGAGTGCGAAGCAATGAGTGCATCTGTCAAATTATACACTGGCAGCCAAAAGTTTGGAATAATGTACAGTTTTTGCTCTTATAGAAAGAAATTGGTACTTTTATTCATCAAAGTGGTATTCAACTAATCAAAATGTACAGTCAGGACATAATAACTTGAAAAATTACAATTTGAAAAAAAAAAATCATGCAGCAATGACAGCTTTGTAGATCCTTGGCATTCTAGCTGTCAGTTTGTCCAGATACTCAGGTGAGCACTTCTCACGCACCTTACAGTCTAGTTGATCCCACAAAAGCTCAATGGAGTTAAGATCCATAACACTCTTTTCTAATTATCTGTTGTCCAATGTCTGCATTTTTTGCCCACTCTAATGTTTTCTTTTTGTTTTTCAGTTTCAAAAGTGGCTTTTTCTTTGCAATTCTTCCTGCGCCACCTCTTTGCCTGCACCACCTCTTCACCGTTGTATATTAAACTAGTGTTGGGTGGGGAGAATTCAATGAAACTGTCAGCTGAGGACATGTGAGACATCTATTTCTCAAACTAGAGACTCTGATGTACTTATCCTCTTGTTTAGTTGTACATCTGGCATTCCACATCTCTTTCTGTCCATGTTAGAGCCAGTTGTCCTTTGTCTTTGCAGACTGTAGTGTACACCTTTATTTTAGTATACGTCTTTATTTTTTATTTCAAGCATTATATAGTCTTAATTCCTCAAAACAACAATTAACTGATGAGTTTCCGGAGAAAGCTGTTTCTTTTTTTGCCATTTTTTACCTAATATTGACCTTAAGACATGCCAGTCTATTGCATACTGTGGCAACTCAAAAACAAACAAAGACAATTGTAAGTTTCATTTAATGTACCAAATAGCTTTCAACTGTGTTTGATATAATGGCAAGATATTTTCTAGCACCAAATTAGCAATTTAGCATGATTACTCTAGGATAAGGTGCTGGAGTGATGGCTGCTGGAAATTGGGCCAGTCTAGATTTGATAATTTTTTTTTTTTCACTTTTTCCAGAAAGAGATGATGCTGTTTTTTACATCAGCAATGTTTGACTATAATTTGTGATCATGCCACTTTGGTGAATAAAAGTACCAATTTAATTCTGAAACAGAAAATCTGTACATTATTTCAAACTTTTTGCTGCCAGTGTAATATATATGGCAGGAGAGGAGCCCAGCGGTTACTGTTGCATTGCTACTCAATGCCATTGCCTTGGTATTGCCCCCTTCTGCTCACAACCATGGTGACATGCTCCGCTGATAAATGGTGAAACACAATATGACACTAACCCTCTGCTAGAGTTTAGAGTCCTGCAGAGAGAAGAACAGAGTGGCAGTGTAAGAGAATGGGAGCTGCATATGTGGGCAGTGCCAATACAGTGACAGCATCAATGCAACACAACAGACACAATTACTGCCAGTTCTCTCTCCCTCTAATGTGACAGCTGTTCCCAGTTTTACTTTAAATGTTTGTAGGTTAAATACTGTGTTTTGGGTAATGAGAAACAATAAGAAAGTAGAAAGCCCCAGGGGCCCCGTACACTGCAGGGCATTTTCAGGGTCTGGTTTGGAAATCATGCTGCAGGAAATCAAGATACAAAGCATGGTAATCAAAATAAATAAATAAATAAATAAATAATGGAGAAAAATTGGACAGAGAAGTGTCGACCCCTGCTCCCCTCGGAACAAGTGTGCCTCTGATCTGCCTAGTATTTCAAGAAAAAGCAAAGTCTTGAACCCCAATCCTTAGACACATAACAAAGCACACTTTGCAGCTGCCATGCACAACTATGAGCTCAGAGGCCAGAGTCAGTCCCAAGACAATGCCCTCTATATCAGCCCCAGGACAAATATCTAGACATTAATATTTTCAACAGTTTATGCTTCAACAGTTGCACTGCATGTAACTGTGAGAACAGTGAGTGAGAAAGTGTGTGCCAAATTTTTCTTTTAATAACTGATGTACACCTAAACACACATCAAAGGCAGATGGGCACATACCAATCAGTCTCCCTCGTATAGACACCCATGTTTACTCTGTAATGTCATGTGGCTATATTAGTTCATTTTAGGGTTAATTGTGCTATAATATAGGTTCATACTTCATGGGTCAGATGCTGTTACGGTGTAAATTCACAAGTATTTACAGAATAATAGTAAAGAACAACATGTATGTGAATTGTATAAAATTTGTGGTGCTTCTAATAAGTCCACATTATTCTAATTATTATACTATTTTATATATTATATTTATGTGCAGTGTTGGATAGATCAGGCCTAGATCTTAAATGTAATCTGGTACTGATTACAAATGATGCATTTTACAACTAAAATTGGAGTCACGTACAATATTTTACATGTATTAAAATTGCAATATTTAAGATTTTACATTTTAGGTAATATAATCCAATTACTTTTGGAATACATATTGCATATTTTTATGAAAATGACAAATTTATACTAGTTTACACACTTTTGTTAAACATTAATAAACATGAAATCAAAGAACACTTTGATATGTACCTGTCCAAGAGCACCCCCATATCTTCAGGATTCTTTGAAAGTCAAGATTGATATGTGATGTATTTGATATGCAATCATGTAATCCATTAAAATGATCTAATCCATTTTACATGTAGTCCATTACTACCCAACACTGCTAACATGCTAATATATGTAGCAGTAGTCATTTAGCTTGCAATACACTTATAACAGGGTCAGCACCCTTGGACAAACCTGAGGTTAATTACATTGCTCAAGGCCACAGTAGAAATGATCCCAAGCCTTTAAGTTACCAGCCAGTACTAGAACGTGATCACACAGGAAGTCTGCATGTTGTTTCAGAGAATTCTAATACCCTATGATTAACATTATGCCGACTCACTGACAAGCGGCATCTCCCAGCAGACATTTTTGCATCGACTAAACCTTTCCTTGTGGCATCACCAGACACACTTTAGATTAGCAGCATGGTAGACACAGATTTGTGTATCACATAATCAGTGACGAGTGCGATTCGGAGGTTGCATTTTCCCCCCTAACATTACATTTTTACTCCACTGATGGTTAGCATTAGGTTTGGGTTGGGGGGTACGGTTTATAAAATATGCATTCCTCTTTACCATATTACATCCTGTACAGCAGAAAACAACTAGCTATACAACTCTATTTTGATGCCCCTCCGTAGACAGAACACCCATAAAATGGAGCTCACACATGCCCATTCGCCCAACAAAACTTACTGCTATGGCCACTAGGAGCCATATTTCAAATTTTGGCAAGCACAGACCAATAGTTAAAGAAAAATCAACCAACTGTTTACAAATTAATTGTCAGTTCAGTCTGATGATTATGCCATTCCACCCAATATGTAACAGGGACACAGTAATTTAACCTGTTGAAGCACATGCCCCAGATGTATAATTGTCAATATTATTAAACATTTTGAACAGAAGACTTTATAGTAAATGTAAACTAATTTGAGCAAAGTGAAGTCAGGCCTGTGTGTGGGGTAAGCTCAACAGGTTTGTGTAATAACTCAATGCACAAATGAAAGGATAACTAAATTAACTAATAAGACAATGTAAAATGTTTTCAGCTTAATGTAATAACATATTTTTTCCCCATCCATTTCATTAGTAAA
The DNA here is from genome assembly GCF_025860055.1 of Xyrauchen texanus. Lineage (NCBI taxonomy): Eukaryota > Metazoa > Chordata > Actinopteri > Cypriniformes > Catostomidae > Xyrauchen > Xyrauchen texanus. The sequence goes on along the minus strand of NC_068299.1, from coordinate 18,676,333 downwards.
GAAGTCCTGTTATTTCTACTCAATTTTAGAGTTTCAACTTGATTTTCTTCATCAGCAATTATATACAATCACACCTTTTCTACCTACCTGAATTGATTACATTTTTTTTTAATGGCCACTGTTGGGAAGAATGTGTACTGACTTATTGACTAAAAACATAACAGGTATCTTGCTAAAAGCTTCTAATGTCCAGGAAAAGTGGCAGTGTAGGTTGTACAAGGATATAGGGCAAACTCTGACTGTGTGTTAATGAGAGCAGGAGTCTAAGGGCTTCAGTGCTGGCGTAGTGGCGGAGATCCCACCTTTCCCAGTGTCGGCCCCTGGCTCTGGACTAACAAATGGAGAGAGAATGCACTTTCTGTCAGCAGGCCAGCTCAGCAATTACACAGATCCAAAGGTATAAGAGGACAAATCCCTGCTGCAGGCCTCACCCTGACTATCTGCCCTGGTCAGCCACAGAACCAACCACAGACTTGTATTTACACTGAGCTCTTCTGTGTAAACAGAAATGTCTATGCCATTAATAACACCTCAGACACAAGATAAATGAGACTGCATTCAGTTTAAACTGACACTTTCATCACTGGCTTAGTTTTTAATTGAGTTTACTTAAAACTACGGTATGTAACTTTTGGCACTCTAGCGGTTAAAAAAAATGCAACTGCATGCGTCTTCTGGAAGAACATTGTTTTGGTTGTGCTTCGGCTCTGCTCCTCTGCGCTGATAAATGTGGTTCGAGGCACCAGTGTTGCACATAGCTGTGAGCTTGCGTATGGATCAGAGCTATGAGGAGACCATATGGCAGAAGACACAAGAGTCAGCATTCCACCACCGGAGCACAGATTCACATCACTGCTCTCATTCTCTCTCTCTCTCTTTTGCTCATTCAGATGCTCTGCTAATTGCATCCTGTGTTTGTCAATCAAAACCTATTTTATTTTCCTTTGCCTTTTACCACCTTCTATTAATTCCCTTGTTGCTTAGAAGCTCTTTTTTACATTTAGTGCATGTGAAGAGGGGCGGTTTGATGAAATAAATTCAATATTAATTGAATTGCATCACAAATGTTGGCTGGGCAGATTTAGAACACCTTGGAACTCTACACAGGGCACTGTTAAAATGTGAGGGATTTTGTTGCCAACCAAACCACACATTTAATTTGTATGAGCAAATCAGACAGGAGAAACCAAACTTGGCTTTGGAGCTGGGTTGTGTAAAGTCAATTTGCCATTCAAAGCTATTCAAGAAAGTTAAAACAAATTAGTGAAGCATTATAAAGATGATGGAGTTTGTAGAAATGAAACTGGTGAACAATCCTCAACTGTGGTGAATTTCTTATTGTTTTTATCACTTTTTCCAGACAGAAAAGCATATTTTATGCATTGGCATGAAGACGCACTTCTCCACATTGAGGACAACAACAACACATCTCAAAATTACTTACTATGATAAACTAGTTAATTCTTCTGTGGGTTTACTTCTGAAAAGTTACTGTAAACTGCCAGGCAGTTAATTAAAAAAGAAATGAAACAACTTGATAATTTGCAACTACTACATCAACAGATCATCAGCAACAAATTAAGATGTGGAGATTTTTCTCTTGCTGTTTGCATTTGTTTATGTAACTAGATCTACAGTACTAAATATAAAAATATAGTATGAAACTGTGTATATGTATACTATGTTATACAAGACTTATCTTGCGACAGGAGATCCAATTTTTTACCTGTTAAAATCTGTCTCTGCTTTCTGAAATACACCTCAGTGGCTAAAGCTATTATGTGGAAAATCAGAACATTGCAAAAGCAAATTGCAAATAAAGCAGCATTTCCATCCCATGTGTCCTCAGTTCTGGGAAAGAAGAAATTAAAATGGAAGTTATACACACTGTGGATCGTATATTAAATGTGATGAATTACTTGTGGTTTAAAGTGCTTCATGTTTGCCAGTGTTTAGTAGCAGACGTTTTATGTCTTATTCAGAAGTATTGTCAGACAGTTTTGGGAGGTAATAGTAACTACTGATTTTGATGTCTTGCTTTGTAATTGGCATTTTAGAATAAATGACGCTATGCAATTATACTGATGATATTTCTGGCGCAAATTATGTATTCACATGGCTTGCTGAGGCAAAGAGTGTCCATCCAGTATTTTTAGCAAGAAATCCAGCTACTAAGACTACCGTGCCCAAAACTGAATTATTTTACTGATTTACTTGCAAACTAAGTCACTGGTTAATGTCAAAAATACAGCGGGGCCGGTTTTGGGGGCATGAACATTTGCTACATGGTGACGCTTGTCAAAATGTCAGCACAAAAGGGACGAAATTATGGGCAGATTTCAGAAATTATGATGCTAATCAATAATTCAGGAAAGACACACAGATAGCAAAAAGCAAGCAACTTAAAACAATACTAATCCCAAAGAAAATGCTAATTGTGACTCTCTAGTGTCTCTCTAAACCCTGCACACACCTAAACTAGCATGCTGGTAATGGGAACAAATCAATTTTGGCATCTTCAGAAGCACCACTTGAAGCATGGCACTAGAAATCCAGCCTTTGGATCCTTATCTGGAAAGGTCAGAATGAAATACTCCCTCACTCCAGGAAAGAGCTCACCAAGCACATGCTTTAATTACTGCCCATAGGACGTGGATTAAGAGACTAAATGAAAATGTCATAATAACGTTGAAGAGAAATCTGTGTTATTGCTGCTTTAACTGATCTTTTTGTTGTGCTGTAATAATAATCAATTCCATTGTTCAGGGTTGTGCATTAAGGCACTTTGCTATTCAGTGATAGTGTAGACATTTAAATATCTGCATATCTGACAACTCTGTATTTGTGATGGAACTGATATGTTTAATTTTGTGCTACAGTAATATGAGCAGTTAAACTTGATTTAAGCATGTGGATAATAACATGCAGGACATACGAGTCGACCTCTCTATTTCAACTTTCATGAAACATGGAAACACTGACCTATTGCTATCTACCAAGTACATTATGTTCATTCATAATAACTTAACTATAAATACAGTACAAAAAGAAAAAGAAAAAAGGTTATAATTAGAGGTGATGTAAAGTATGTCAACTGTACATTTATCATGTATAAAAGCATCTCTCTCCCACACACTCTCTGTCCCTCTCTTCTTAATGTTACTGGCCTTTTTGTCAGTTTTATTGATAAGGAAATGTTACAAGCTAAACTCAAACCCACATTTCCCAGATGAGCACCACACAGTTTATTACAGTGAACAAAACATTAACAACCCTTCAGCGGACACACAATACAAACATGCGTTACGTTCTTGCGTTCAAAACACTTGAAGGAGCACAAATGCGAACCAAGGGATCTCAAGATGTGTTTAAAGATTGAGCATTAAACTATATTTAACTTGACACAGTGACCTAAACATTTTACTTTTATGACGGAACACACCTGAGATGCGACACAAGCATGTCTGATGCAGGTCGTATGGACTTTACCTCACAAATATTTAATTACCAACAAGGTTAAGGAGGTGTCCTTTAAATTGTTACACCGTTTTTACCCAGTCAATCTTTATTTATGAAACAAGCTCTCTGAAATAGATCCACTTTGCTCCTTCTGTAAAGCTGTAGATGAATCTGCCCCTCACCTTTTTTGGGAATGTGTCCACGCTGTAGTATTTTGGAGAACATTTTGTTTGTTTGTACGTACCTCTATTTTAACTAGTTTTTCTTTGCTTTATAAAGACGTTTTATTTGGTTTTCACAGTTTTGATAACTTAAGTTAATGTTTTATGATTAATCCGTTTATTTTTCTTGCCAAGTTTTTTTTATAGATAAGTGTAAATTTATGTCTATAAAGCCCCTATTTGCACTTTTTCGTAAAGACTTTAAATATTATTTAAATACTCTTTGTACCTCCAACAACTCCAAAGCATTGAAAACCATTGCACTATGTAATGAATATAATGTCTTGCATTATTGTAAAATATATCTGTTGTATTGTTCACTATATATACCCCCTGGCTTGTTTCTAAAAAAAAAAAAAAAATGTCTGACACAGGTGTACATTGACGTGGCCTTAAACATTTCCTCATAATAAATCTCCAACTGATTGACCAATTCCCTTGTGAAATGGATTGCTGTGAACTGTATGCCAATGATTGTATTATGATCAATAATATGGTTATGTTATATCTTATCAATGATTAACTCTTCTGCCACAAGAATGTAATGCATTTTAATTATCTGAATATTTTTTTATTTTATATATAAAATATATACACTCACCTAAAGGATTATTAGGAACACCATACTAATACTGTGTTTGACCCCCTTTCGCCTTCAGAACTGCCTTAATTCTACGTGGCATTGATTCAACAAGGTGCTGAAAGCATTCTTTAGAAATGTTGGCCCATATTGATAGGATAGCATCTTGCAGTTGATGGAGATTTGTGGGATGCACATCCAGGGCACGAAGCTCCCGTTCCACCACATCCCAAAGATGCTCTATTGGGTTGAGATCTGGTGACTGTGGGGGCCATTTTAGTACAGTGAACTCATTGTCATGTTCAAGAAACCAATTTGAAATGATTCGAGCTTTGTGACATGGTGCATTATCCTGCTGGAAGTAGCCATCAGAGGATGGGTACATGGTGGCCATAAAGGGATGGACATGGTCAGAAACAATGCTCAGGTAGGCCGTGGCATTTAAACGATGCCCAATTGGCACTAAGGGGCCTAAAGTGTGCCAAGAAAACATCCCCCACACCATTACACCACCACCACCAGCCTGCACAGTGGTAAAAAGGCATGATGGATCCATGTTCTCATTCTGTTTACGCCAAATTCTGACTCTACCATCTAAATGTCTCAACAGAAATCGAGACTCATCAGACCAGGCAACATTTTTCCAGTCTTCAACTGTCCAATTTTGGTGAGCTCTTGCAAATTGTAGCCTCTTTTTCCTATTTAGTGGAGTAGTGGAGATGAGTGGTACCCAGTGGGGTCTTCTGCTGTTGTAGCCCATCCGCCTCAAGGTTGTGCGTGTTGTGGCTTCACAAATGCTTTGCTGCATACCTCAGTTGTAACAAGTGGTTATTTCAGGCAAAGTTTCTCTTCTATCAGCTTGAATCAGTCGGCCCATTCTCCTCTGACCTCTAGCATCAACAAGGCATTTTCGCCCACAGGACTGCCGCATACTGGATGTTTTTCCCTTTTCACACCGTTCTTTGTAAACCCTAGAAATGGTTGTGCGTGAAAATCCCAGTAACTGAGCAGATTGTGAAATACTCCGACCGGCCCGTCTGGCACCAACAACCATGCCACGCTCAAAATTGCTTAAATCACCTTTCTTTCCCATTCTGACATTCAGTTTGGAGTTCAGGAGATTGTCTTGACCAGGACCACACCCCTAAATGCATTGAAGCAACTGCCATGTGATTGGTTGATTAGATAATTGCATTAATGAGAAATTGAACAGGTGTTCCTAATAATCCTTTAGGTGAGTGTGTGTGTGTGTGTGTGTGTGTGTATATATATATATTTGGCTCATTTTAGCTTATCGCGGACCGTTTCAAGGCTGACCGGTTCTCCCGATGGCCCCTCATCGGCCCCAAAGTGCATTGGCCCACCAGGAAAATACCCTGTATGCCAGATTACCAGTCCAGCCCTGCTTGCCGTGCAGACCTGGACATGTTTGTTTCATTTTATCACAGCAGCCCTGTGCGTATGAATGTCACTTATCTGTGTATGACAGAGAGAAAGAGCTCTAATCTGAACAACTCCCATTCCTCACACTTTAGCTCATTACACACGCACCCAGGGACATGTGTTTAATACATCAAAAATCTCAATTATACCACCTAATTGATATCTGTATTTGCTTAATTGGTCAATTTCACCCCCCACCCCCCACCATTAATGAAAGAAGTGTCTGAGGTACCACAGCATGAACAGTATTTTATTTTTTTCAACTGTTTGAATAATTTCACTCTTATTTTTCCCCAGATTGGAAAAGATAATAAATGCATTCTCATCAACTTAGGCCCACACTGACTGTGAAATTAAATCAATCACCAAAGCAATTACAGCAGGGGAGAAGAAGGTCAGATCAATAGCAGCCCATTATGAATAGCTGATAAAGAGAAAGAAAACACCCAGGATTGAGGGAATCCCTGAATGTGTGATTAAGTGATTGCTAAGCATTGGATTTGGCACTGAAATCCTAGATGGTATCAATGCAGGTAAGTGGGCAGATAATAAATTTTTAAGCCTCTGTTTGAAAAGGTGTACAATAAAAGGTGTTTAGTAATACTGAAGGATGCAGCATACCCCAATTGTTGGTGTTCTGTATCCTTTTAAACTTTTAATAATAAATTCACACTGGATGATGCCCATAGCATATAGGCTATATATTAAATTAATATATGTTGGTGAATGACTGTAATCACACTTATTCATTGTACTGTTATATTTACCTATATATTTCACACCTGTAATGAGTATAATACATTATGACACCTGATACCAGTGGAATTTGGTTTCGATCATGGTGTTTTTTTCCATTACACACTTTATAGTATTGCAAGACCATATCATTTTTAAGACCAACTAATGATATTTTATTTAATTTTTTTTAAGCTTTCAAAATGCATTATAGTGCATTATACAACAGTTAGTTCTCAAATCTGATTGGACGAGAGATGTTCCATGAGTACTGATGTCTCACACCATCAGCACTTAGACACTTCACTGTTTGCATCACTCCTTGTTTATAGGCGAATAGCAGCGCAGATGTGTTAAAAGTAGCTATATGTGTGTCTTTTAATTTTACCCTGTGAAAGGCTGCGATATTAAAGATGTTAACAAGCAGGTGGTGACGATAGACCATTTTTATGTGTTATGAGCCACTAAAGTTTGAGTGCATTGCGTCAGATCACGTCAGTCAGCGAGCGGTTTCTTTGAAGTCATCTGTATTTTCTCTCACTCCATGATCAATCGGATTACTACTACTACATTACATCAGGGAAATAGTTAGTTCAGCCAAACATTTTAATGCTCTCATGATTTCCATAAGTATACTTTATTTCTTCTGCAGAACAAAAATGAAAATTTTTAGAAGAATATTTCAGCTCTGTAAGGCCTCATAATGCGAGTAAATGGGTGCCAAAATGTTCAAGCTCCAATATCCATTTAAATGGAGCAGAAAAGTAATCCTAACGACTCCAGTGGTTAAATTCATGTGTTCAGACACCATATCGTAGCTGTCCAATGAAAAACATGTATCTCCACTTTTGGCAATTTGTACTTTTTAGCACGGTATGCACCGAATTATCTCTTCCTACTGTTTGAATTGTGCATTGAAACAGCCAAAGAATTTATGTTTAATCAGGTTATCTGTTTAACAAGTATCGCAATTGGCCTTGAGAAGTGTCCATAAAAACTGCTCATGTCCCACCCTTATGTTTTGAGGAACATCAACTAATTTTCTTCAGCTGTCTGGCTAAAGTGTAGTGAAGAGTTTGCATCATGCTAGCTCAGTGATTTCCCTGACAACCTAAGCCATTTATACGCACAATGTCAGGTGGCTTTAAAAAGTAGACTATAACAGTCATATGCTGTTGCCAGATTTAATTATTCACGAAACCCAGAGTGAAAGCTAATTATGTGTTGGACCCAGAAAACGTGTCTCAAAAACTGTCCACTCAACTACCGGACTAGAAATTCTGGTCATAAAACTGATTTCAATCAAAAATAGTAAGTGAAAGCTCAGATTATATTCAAAAAAATATATAATAAATAACCAACCAACTGAATTCTGGGAACACAAACCGTTAGACTCGAGTCTGTAACTGAACATGCGCCGTTGGAACCCATGATAAGAAAACCATGTATTTCCATGTTCGCTAGAAAAAATCAATTTAAGTCCAATTAAAATATCGAACAGTTTACTAACAGATGTGTAATGATAGAATTCTATTTATGGTGCCAAAGGTGACAAATTATGTTATTTTCGATTCATTTTGTAAGATTTTTTTTATGAGAAAAAAAAGAGTTTTTCCATATTTGTTTGGAGATACGTGTCATCAGACAGCGAGGATATGATATGTGTGGGTGAGAAACAGATCAATATTTAAGTTGTTTATTTAGCATAAATTCTCCCAGTAGGGGTTGAGATGCACGAAGAATGTGAATCTGTGAATGTGAAAGTGAAAGTGGAGATTGACTGAGCAGGGAGGATGACTTATAGGAAAAAAGGACTTAAATAATGACCTTTTTCTCACCCACACATGTCATATTGCTTCAGAGGATATGGGTTTAACCACAAGAGTCATCTGGTGTACATTGATGTTGCCCTAATGCAGATTTTGGAGCTTTAAAATGTTTGCACCCAATCACTTGCATTGTATAGGCCTACTGAGATGAGAAATTCTCTCTCAAACACACAACACACACACACACACACACACACACACACACACACGCTCACACACACACACACACACACACACTTGTTGTGTTTCCATGTTTTATGGGGACTTTCCATAGACATAATGGTTTTTATACTGTACAAACTTTATATTCTATCCCCTAAACCTAACCCTACCCCTAAACCTAACCCTCACAGAAAACTTTCTGCATTTTTACATTTTCAAAAAACATAATTTAGTGTGATTTATAAGCTGTTTTCCTCAAGGGGACCGACAAAATGTCCCCACAAGGTCAAAAATTTCGGGTTTTACTATCCTTATGGGGACATTTGGTCCCCACAAAGTGATAAATACACGCTCACACACACACACATTCTTGTTTCTCCAATAACTTGATAGAAACAGTGCAAGCCTTCATTACCAGTTCTGATGTGACATTTTCAAATTAGTAACGGAGGCTTGTGTGCATCTTTTGAACTAGCAATGGCAGATCCTGATCTGTGGCATAAGAAAATGGTTCCTTACGTCCAATTGTTTATTTTCTTTTTCTTTTGTTATTTGTGATAGTCCTTTTTTTTTACTTTTTCTTTGAACTGTTGTTTAAAAGCAATATGACACTCGCAATCATGCTGAATGGCAATAAATCAGCATTGCTGTGATTACCTGCAGCACTCTTTCTTGTGTGATATTGCTTTATTAAGACTTTTTAATGCATTATTTATACAGACTTCTTAGGAAGTTTTGCTGTTTTTTGCTCGTAATTTTTTTTTAAATTCTTTTGGATTAGCTTTGACAGATTTGTTTTTGGGGTATTTACATTTTTTATAGCATACTAATAAGATGAGAAAGATAATGCTAATAGGGGACTAAATGGGATGATAGCATTGCACTAGTATTTAAAATAATTTGATACTTTATATTGTATCACCAGCTCCACCTTTATTACTGTTTTTACTGTATATCTAAAGCTGTTGCTTCCTGTACAGTTAGCCATGAAGTATTGTAGAATAACCTGAACATCTCTCCTCTTCTATGGAATAACCTGGCAAACAATGTCTTTTATCTCCTCTGTGTAGATTCACCCACTAGTATTGACTCTGTCTGTGTGTCTGTCTGTCTTTCTGTCTTTCTGTAATCCTTTCTTTCTTTCCTTTGATTTTTGAATTCAATACATTGAATTCTATCCATTTTTACTTTTATGAAAGAAGAACATTTTAATGCAGCTCTATTTTTGGTTAGGTGGAAAGAGTAAAATGATATTTGCCTTGGATCTCAGATTGTATGCCAAATTGTGCAAAATGGAGAGCAGTTAACATAGAGTATATTATATAGCTGAAATGGTATACTGTGACTGAAGATTTCAAGGCACTTTAAACACAACCTGTATATTTTAAGTACCTGCTTTACCTGCCTAACTTACATTTCGATCTATATTTAATTTGAACCTACCTGTCATGTAACATTCAAACTGTTACTTGTGTATTTGTCTAATTAAAGGTCACAGAGTGACAGTGTATGAAACTGGTTTAAACAGATCCAGACTGATCTAGCGGGTTGTCTGATGAAGAACTTGAACTCTCAAGACACATGTGCTGGTCTACATCTTTCAGAGAGTGACATCTTCTAACTACTTTTGACTGTAGGGCAAGGTCAGTGGCTGGCTGAACCATATTACCCAATTTATGTATTTGCAGGATGCACAAGACAAGGTAAAAGTGATCTCACTGGTTGATATCACATGAAAATATTTTAATAGACATTAGATAATTATTCATTCCTTTCATCTAATTAGATCCCCCTTTCAGTCACACTGGACCAGTGGATCTGAAGAGCGTCTATCTGTCTGCACTCAAGAGCTAAAAGAAAGAAAGAAATATTTAAAAAGAAACAACTCAAGGGAACATTCTCCTAGGATCTTCAAAGTCTCCAATTGTTTGTACTGTTATTTGTTTATTTGTTTGTTGACTTATATATTCATTTCATTGTTATTTTTCTCCTTTTTAATTTTTTCCCCTCTTATTTCCCAGTAGTGGTTTAAGATTTAAATGGTTTCAGCTATTCTTTTGATCTCATTTAAAAGAAGAATAAACAAGAATATGAAAGCCCTTGATGTTATTTTAACAATAAAGCATTCTGTTTCTACTTATACCACCACATCTGAACGTTGTGCTATTGAGTGTATTGTATCGTCTTTTCTATTCTATTCTATTTTTTTATTCTTTTTTTGTAAAACTGATACGTAACACACATTAACCTCCACTTTTCTTCCTCCTTGTTAAGATATGGTGCTTGAAATAGAATATGTCATTTTCTATCTTTTTTTCTACTTTGATGAAGACATACTGTGTAAATAGGATTTGGCCATCTTGATAATCATTTCCATTGAGTGCAGGGTGCTTTGGATAAATAGGTCCTAATTTGTAAGAGGTGTGTTGGCTGAGCTGACAGACGCTGCCACTGTGCATTACCAGCCCTAATCTCAGGAGCAGGGAAGAGAAATGCCTGTCTGGTCTCGTCCATTCGCTTACTAGATCACTGGAAGAGCTGACCTCTCCATGGAAGTTTATGAATATGGCCTCTTTTAAAAACCACTACTACCAGGCAAATCATCACTGACCTAGGATCAACTTAGCTATATGAGACAATGTGTAAAGTAGCCACACAAAAGCTTTAAAATCCAGGAATATTTATGAGAAATTGAAACATGTAAAAAAAAAAAATAGGGCTGTCAATCAATTACAAATTTTAATAGAATTAACTACTTGGTGACCCAATTAATTAATCGCGATTAATCGCATATACAAATATTTGCTGAGAAAGCCCCTCATATAACAGTAATTCAATATATAATGATGAAATAATTATACAGTTATCTTTTAATATTAAACAATTACATACATTATATATATATATATATATATATATATATATATATATATATATATATATATATATATATATACACACACACTCACCTAAAGGATTATTAGGAACACCTGTTCAATTTCTCATTAATGAAATTATCTAATCAACCAATCACATGGCAGTTGCTTCAATGCATTTAGGGGTGTGGTCCTGGTCAAGACAATCTCCTGAACTCCAAACTGAATGTCAGAATGGGAAAGAAAGGTGATTTAAGCAATTTTGAGCGTGGCATGGTTGTTGGTGCCAGACGGGCCGGTCTGAGTATTTCACAATCTGCTCAGTTACTGGGATTTTCACGCACAACCATTTCTAGGGTTTACAAAGAATGGTGTGAAAAGGGAAAAACATCCAGTATGCGGAAGTCCTGTGGGAGAAAATGCCTTGTTGATGCTAGAGGTCAGAGGAGAATGGGCCGACTGATTCAAGTTGATAGAAGAGCAACTTTGCCTGAAATAACCACTCGTTACAACCGAGGTATGCAGCAAAGCATTTTTGAAGCCACAACACGCACAACCTTGAGGCGGATGGGCTTCAACAGCAGAAGACCCCACCGGGTACCACTCATCTCCACTACAAATAGGAAAAAGAGGCTACAATTTGCAAGAGCTCACCAAAATTGGACAGTTGAAGACTGGAAAAATGTTGCCTGGTCTGATGAGTCTCGATTTCTGTTGAGACATTCAGATGGTAGAGTCAGAATTTGGCGTAAACAGAATGAGAACATGGATCCATCATGCCTTTTTACCACTGTGCAGGCTGGTGGTGGTGGTGTAATGGTGTGGGGGATGTTTTCTTGGCACACTTTAGGCCCCTTAGTGCCAATTGGGCATCGTTTAAATGCCACGGCCTACCTGAGCATTGTTTCTGACCATGTCCATCCCTTTATGGCCACCATGTACCCATCCTCTGATGGCTACTTCCAGCAGGATAATGCACCATGTCACAAAGCTCGAATCATTTCAAATTGGTTTCTTGAACATGACAATGAGTTCACTGTACTAAAATGGCCCCCACAGTCACCAGATCTCAACCCAATAGAGCATCTTTGGGATGTGGTGGAACAGGAGCTTCGTGCCCTGGATGTGCATCCCACAAATCTCCATCAACTGCAAGATGCTATCCTATCAATATGGGCCAACATTTCTAAAGAATGCTTTCAGCACCTTGTTGAATCAATGCCACGTAGAATTAAGGCAGTTCTGAAGGTGAAAGGGGTCAAACACAGTATTAGTATGGTGTTCCTAATAATCCTTTAGGTGAGTGTATATATATATATATATATATATATATATATATATATATATATATATATATATATACTACAGGGGTGTTGAATGCTTGATTCTGATTGGTTGAGAACGTTCTAAGGTGTGCAATTATTTTCAGGGAAACGCACGGCTAAAGTAGTTCCAGGCAGGTCTTGACCGCATTACAGTTCCATATCACTCGCGTAGTCAACTGTAATAACGGAAAATAGGATACAATTCATAACAAGAAGTGACAGCGACAAATCCACTTCAACTTCAAGAGAAAAAAAATGACAGACTATTTTGATTTTCCGGAAGTAAATTTTAATATTTATGGTGAACATAAAAATTTTAACAACTGGGCGACCGCAGTATTGGATAGCCCAGATGAAAAAACAAATAAACGGAAGAGGACATCAAAGGCAGCCGGCAACAACAAAAGACATAAAACAATCAGCGAAGAACAGCTAGACCGACTCGAGGGCGAAAAACATGAAGAAAACACCAAAAAAACAACAGCTTGGGCTGTCAATGTGTTTAACGACTGGCTTAAGCCAAAAAATACTGTGGACAAACTAGAGAGAGACGGGGCAGACTCTTTAAATACCCAGCTGCGGGCTTTCTATGCCACTGTCCGAAACGCATCTGGCGCAGAGTATTCAGTGTCAAGTTTTCTCTCCCTACGAGCTGGACTGAACCGCTATATATCCAAATACAATATCATAGGACAGACAGAATTCAAATCATCCAACGACGTATTCAAGGCCGTCCTGAAAAAGTTTCGCAAGGCTGGGAAAGACTCCAGTTCTCATCATCCTCCCATTTTGACCGCTGAAATAGAGCGCATTCGCAACTCTATGTATCTGTCACCAGACACAGCAGCCGGGCTGGTTCGCAAAGTCTGGTTTGATATTCAGCTGAACCTGGCAAGGAGGGGGCGTGAAGGAAATCGGGAATTAAGAAAGCATTCGTTCGTCATTAAAAAAGACGAAAATGATGATGAATATATTTGCTTATCTTATAATGCAGAAACAAAAAAACCACAAAAAGCCCACCGATCCCAACAAAGGCTGCTACCGAGGATTCATGTTTGCCAATACAGGGGACCCCCTTTGCCCTGTTAAAAGTTTCAGAAAGTACATCGCTAAATGCCCACCTAATGCCACATCCTTCTACCTTCATCCACTGACAGTCCCACAGGAGGAGCTTGATGGGAGAGATTGCTGGTATTCCCACGAACCAATGGGTGTAAACTATCTTGGAAACATGCTTCCGCGTATCAGTGGGGCAGTCGGCTTATCCAAAAGATACACCATCCATTCATTAAGAAGCACTGCAGTTCAAATGCTGTCAGAGGCAGGGCTGGAGAGTAGACAGATCATGTCTGTCACAGGGCACAAGTGTGAAACAAGCCTGAGAAGCTACTGGGCACCTTCCGCTAAAGAAAGAAAGACATGGAGCTTGATCCTCTCAGGAAACAAAAGTACAAACGAAAATCAAGCCAAGGATCACCAGAAAAAAAACCTCTGCTAACATGCAGCCCAATGCGCTTGATCTGCCATTTTCGATGTCTGACTTCACCATCAATGGAAACGTGCAGTTTAATTTTAATAAACAAATTTGAATTATAACGTATGAATTAATAAATAAATTAAATAATATGACGCACATGATTTTCTGTCTCATTATTGCAACCTCTATCTCTCTAATAACTACACTAATAACTGCATTAGTCTGCTGTCAGTGGCTCAAACCTCCGTTACTAACTCTAAAATGACGTTTTGGAATTAGCAACGGAGGCATGGGATTAGATGCGTAAGAAATTAGTCCTACATACAAGAGCGTTTTAATGACAAAAACTTGACAAACGTCTAGAATCACATCATCTGAACAATGATTCGAGGTGTGGTAACTGTAGTATAAGCGGAATAATTGACTCCGGGCCGTTGAATTATTGAAAAATAATGCACACCCGAGGTGTAACGGCCACTCCGCTTCGCGTCGTGACCGCATTACCACCCCGGGTGTGCATTATTTTTCTAATAATTCAACGGCCCTTCGTCAATTATTCCTTACATATATATGTAGCAGTACGAGTTAACGCGTAATGAGCTGGTGTCTCGTTAACGCGCAATGAGCTGGTGCGCCTGTGGCCAATCCCCGTGTGAAGCGCCATCCTATAAATATGTAGCGAGTAGAGAAGTCTAAGATCCTCTCTTGCTCGTCAATGACGGAACGTGTGTTGTGGTTCCGGGTCGCTTTTCCGTGTGCCATGCTGTGTTAATAGAACACTGGCTCTCCAACTGGAGATTTCTCTCTCGTTATGCTCCGCAGTCAACAAACGGACTTGCTGTTTCTCTTGGGCATTCGTGAATGCTGTTTGATTGGTATGTATGCCAACTGGCGTGGGACTTATTTATTTTCTGTCTTTAATTATTTGCTTTTATGGTTATTATGTGTTGAATGTTTGTAGAACACTGGCGATCTCTCCCGTTATGCTGCGCAGTCAACAAACAGACTTGCTGTTTCTCTTGGGCATTTGTGAATGCTGTTTGATTGAACACTGGCTCTCCAACTGGAGATCTCTCTCGTTATGCTGCGCAGTCAACACACGGACTTGCTGTTCCTCTTGGGTATGCGTGAATGCTGTTTGATTGGACGGAGGCCAGTTTAGTGGGAGATCGTCGCCAGTTACGCAGTGTGAGTCGCTAGCTGCTGTTTTGCCTACGTTGGTGGAATTGCTGTTTTGCCTGCAGTGGTTGAATTGCTGTTTTGCCTATGTTGGTGGAACTGCTCTTTTGCCTGAATTGCTGTTTTGCCTGTACCGTGGGTTTGCTGAATGGCTGTTGGTTTTGTGCACATGCATTGAACATTTGACCAGTAATTGGAGCGGATTGCTGAGCGTTCGTGTTGCCATTATAACCACGGGGCAATTACAGCTATATGGACGGAAGTATGGGTTGTTTGTTTTATGTGATCTAGTGTTTTTATAAAGGTTGAATGTAGCTCAAGGGTTTGGGTTTTTTATGTTATGTTGTTGTTATAAGAAGTTTGTTTCTCTTCCATTTGTGTTGACTTTTGTTTAGATTATATTAATATATATATATTTCTTTTGTTATACTGCCTGTTCTAAAACCATTGTTGGTTTTGGGCAGTTTATATTGGGTGCGTCTCGTGACAAACTTGTTAGTTTTTCGTTTAAAGATTATGTATTGATTTCCTTTATTTTTTTCTGTTGTGAGCCTTGGTTAATTGAGTGTTTTTGTTACAGTGGCTGAGAGCCGATGGTGGTGCTGGTGTCTGGGTGGTAGCGTCCCCTTATGGTGTGCTGTGTTGCCTTCCTTGTTTCCATTTGTATGCACTGTGGTGTGTTTGCTAGGGGGACTTTCCGTGGGATTTTTCTACTGCCTTTGACTCCTTTTTTCCTCCATCGGTAAGCCTCAGTAACTGTAAATTATATATATATTTTTCTTTGTTTATTTCCTTTTTTTGTGCTCTCTTCCCCGAGAGATGATTGTGTTTTAAAATGGTTTTAAACGATTGAAATAAAAAGGTGTTTCTTTCTTCAAAATTGAACATCGTCTTTGGCATAATTGCACACGTACCTGTGCGTCCTTAATTCTATCAACATCACTGCCATTAGGTAGTACAATTATTCTCTGGGTGAAATTCCCAGGGTGGCGTAGTCTGCATGTTATTCGTCCTTTTCTTGCCCACCGCCCGAGTTGCCACATATATATACATTAGGGCTGTGAATGGATACAAAATTTAACTAATTAAATCACACAATTTTCTGAATTATGGTACATGATACATTAAAAGAAACATTTAAGAAAATCATCATAGATATATTTATACTTTGTATCAAAAGAACTTCCAATAAATTAATTGTAATTATTAATACAAATTTTAACATGTTTTAAAGACACATTTTTACAGGCATTAATCACTGATAAAAGTAGATGTATAAAATCTGTACATGCCATAAAATCAGTGGATATGATCCATTAAACAATTTGGGCAAACTCTTCTGCTTTATTTTTAATAACAGGATCAAATGGGGCTTGATATTCAATTTATATAAGAGAAACTAAAGAGTACATTACAAATGCATTTTAGACACTATGTACATACCGATATTAAACATACTGAATGCTGAAATTTAATTTGCTGAAGATTAAAATCTCAAAACTATTTTCTCTGGCTGCCAGAGACCATACCTGTCATACCTGCATGATGAATGGCCACATCCTTCTCAGTCTCTTCTGGTAGAGAGCAGAATTCAAGTTTCCCTCAATTATCCCCACACCATCTCACTACCACCACCATGCTTGACCATAGGCATGATATTCTTTTTGTGGAATTCTGTGTTTGATTTACACCAGATGTAACGGGACACCTGTTTTCCACACAGTTAAACTTTTGACTCATCAGTCCAACGAACATTCTCCCAAAATATTTGAGGAAGGTGTGTTTTGGTAAAATTCAGACAAGCCTTAATCTTCTTCTGGGTCAGCAGTGGTTTTTGCATCGCACTCTTCCATGGATGCCGTTTCAGTCCAGTGTATTTCTGATAGTGGAGTCATGAACATTGAACTTTATTGATGCAAGAGAGGCCTGCACTTCCTCGGATGTTGTCCTTGGCTTTCTTTTGACTTCCTGAATGAGTCGTCCCTGTGCACTTGGAGGAATTTTGGAAGATCAGTCACTTCTGGGAAGGTTCATTACTGTGCCTAGTTTTCTCCATTTAGATATAATGGCTCTCACTGTGGTACTTTGGAGTCCCAGAGCCTTTGAAATAGCTTTGTAACCCATTCCCAGACTGATGTGCAGTTTTTCAATCACCTTTTTTCTTTTTTCTAGAATTTATTTTGACTTTGGCATAGTGTGCTACTGGGTGAGACTTTTTAGCCAAATTCATGCTGCTAAAAAATGTCTATTTAGGTGTTTATTTGATTGAACAGGGATGGAAGTAATTAGGCCTGGTTGTGTCTAGTCCAGCTGAACTCCATTATGAATGCAGATTCATAGATTTGGGGATTTCATAACTGGGGGCAAATACTTTTTCAATGTAATACTTGGTGGAGAAGCCTTTGTATGTAATGACAGCATGAGATGTTTCTTATATGACACCTTGGTAACGAAAAGCCTTTTTTTAGACCATCAGTTTACTAACCCAGCTGATAATAATTTGCACAAATAGGTGGTATAATTACATTCTAACTACTTATGGATTTCATTCCATTGCAGGTTCCTTGCCTTACCTTGCCTTGGAGAACTGTTATTTCTTATCATCTTCAATACTCTTTTCCTGTGTTATTCCACTTTATTGCACATAACTGTATTTATGGAATTTAATGTTGTGAATTCTTTACATTTGTGGATTTATTGAGTTAATACTGATGTCTGGTGAAAATTTCATGTGAATAGCCTCATTAAAAATATATTTACATTACAAAAATGTTGACGTTCAATACTTATTTCCCCCACTGTATTTATATATATATTCTTCAAATTGTATACAAAATCAAATGCAATAAGCATAAAACTAAAACCTACATTATATGATATTCATCATTATGTTATAAGAGAGGGTGACAGGGAGTTGCAGCAAAATTATTATGGCAACCAGATACATTACAAGAGTTGCTAAAAGATGTACTAGAATGAATGTACCAGCAAATCAACTTGACGATTACAAAGAAATGTCTTTTCCTTCTCTGCAATGTCACATGAAATCCACAAACAGTCCCAGAGATGGAATATGAGCATATTTACATCCTTAACTCAAAGTCAGGGAGTGTCCCTGCTAAACTGGAATCAAGCTCAGATCACAGCTGGTCACCCTAGTTCTCACCAGTCTTTGGCAACAGATAAAGAAGATTATTCATAGATATTCCTTTTTGTTTTTTCTCCCCTTTTCTCTCCAATTTGGAATGCCCAATTCCCAATGTGCTCTAAGTCCTTGTGGTGGCATAGTCAAACCAGGTGGCGGAGGACGAATCTGAGTTGCCTCTGCATCTGAGACGTCAATCTGCACATCTTATCACATGGCTTGTTGAGTGCATTCACGCGGAGACCTAGCACATGGGGAGACTTCACGCATCCATGCACAACTCAACACGTGCTCCACTGAGAGCGAGAACCACATTATGGTGACCACAATGAGGTTAACCCAGTGTTTCCCAACCTTTTTTCTGCCATGGCACACTTTTTACGACTAAAATATTCTTTAGCACACCACTATCCCACATAGGCTAACCATTGTCAATATTTTTCCTTATCAAGAACTTGCCGATGTTTTATGTCCATCTTAGTAGCGTGTTTACTTGTAATGTTTGAAATTCGGCAATGCAAAAAAAAATAAAAAACATACAGTGCTTGCGTAAGGCTTTCTCATCATCTGTCATTTTGAAGGACAATTGTCGTAAATGTTCCATCATAATCTATTATTAACCGGCATTTTAATTTTCATATTTTAATGATAATAAGACACTTAATAGCTTTTATTTTAATTCACATTTTCATTTTTAATCATGAATTTACAAGACGAGCATATAGCAGAGTATGCATTTATTTATTTATGAAGAGAATATGAACAACAGAGACACCACACGAAGAAGATGGATGGATTTTCCCCGCTGTGACAGCAGAGGCCACTAAAACACGACATATGAACAACGTAATATTCTAAAAAACAAATACGATAAAAATATGAACAAAACAAGTAAATGAACTGAAAGAACTCAATCAACAACTGAAACCTTCCTCCTGGTCTGCATCGACTAAAACTGGGTGTTAGCCTGGGTGTTAGCCTGGGTGGGAGACTGATGCAGATGCAATTGTCATTAGATTTTGTGTCTTTGACTCTAGACGACTTCTCGTGGCAGTTTTCAAGTGCCGCATTGCCCTCCACATGACAAGATTTGCAGAAAGTGTCACAGAGGGGCGATTTTACAAGTTTCCCACGTAAAAAAAGCGGGAGGTGTGCACAATAAACATTGAAAACATGTATTTGGAAGAGAGATAAAAGCTTGCAGATGCTTTGATAGCAGAAAGTAATAAATGTACTCGTTTATACTTAGGTCTAAGCATTTTCTTGGTGAATTTAAATAGTTCAATAACTGGGGTCTCTGATTTTCATAAAAGATAAGGTAATATTTCATTAAAAGAAATTATGAGACATTCAATATCTCTTAACAAATTTGGACAGTTTTTAATTATTTTTTGTTAATATCAAAGATATTACTGATGAAGCAAAAATGTGTTTAAAAAACACTTTGGTGTAAAGTGCCATCGACTTCAATGTATTCTGCAGTGCAGACACAAGCATGGGCTGAAATCGCGGGGGGTGGGTCGGGGGAGTCAGGAACCCCCCTACCCGAGGGTTGTCCCCCCTAAAATATCATTAAAATATGTGTATTGTAAATAATATAATGATATATTCTTAAAATAATTGTTTAAGAAATAAAATAATACAAACGCAAACGGGGCAACAACAAAAAACCCCTTGGTGTCCCCTTCAAAAATTGCTCTTGAGAATTGTTATATTTATTGTCCCACCCCAACATTTTGATGACATTTTCGCCCCTGGACGCAAGTCATGTGAAAGACCCTTAACATGTAGAAATATCACTCACTTTTGCACATTAATCATTGCTCTTCACAATCACAATCAAAACAGTGAATTTCTCCGAAAGGTGAGTAGTTTGGATCGTTTTTTCATGTATTTATTTATTTTGTGGAATTTGATTATTTTCCACAGCACACCTGACAATCTTTCATGGCACATTTGTTGGGAAACACTGGGTTAACCCAACGTGACTCTACCCACCTAGCAACCGGGACAATTGTTTGCTTAGGAAGCCTGACTGGAGTCACTCAGCATGCCCTGGATTCCAACTTGCGACTCCAGGTGTGGTAGTCAGCGTCTTTACTTGCTGAGCTACCCAGGCCCCCCATTCATAGACGTACTTAAAGTTGCACTGTAGTTTGAATGTTTAATGCATATGGCAATGTGTATTCTTGCCATAGAACACCTGGGAAAAGGTCAAGAAAATTGGGTGCTAGATTGCAAAAGAGAGATGCCTACAAAAATATGTCCGACACCACAATGTTCCAACTGTCTCTCTTTCTGTGATATATAGTATCTTTTGAAGCACTGTTTGATAAAGGTGCTTCTTTAATAATCATCCAACAGATCTCTCTACATGGCAACTAAGTAAACTATTTGTGCCAAACCATGCCCCATATATTCACATGCCATAAAAACACTTCCACATACTGTAGATGAACCCACATACACACTTACACAAAGTGACACCATATAAAACAGCATTTGAGATCTGTATGGTTTTAACAGTTTTCAGTGTGAAGAGAAGCACAAGGTCAAGCTTTAAATGAAACAATAGCTCAACTTCAGGCTCAAACACAGTCAGAATACCTGGATGCTGTGAATAAGACTTGTGAATTAATGTTATGTCCACAAATGCCTATAAAATGTATGTAGCCATATAGTATAACAGATGTGCCATCTATTTTGGACAGTTGTAGTTCATTAATGGCAAGTTTTTCACAAATCGACACGTGAACTGGAACTGTCATAGATGCATAAAATGACATGGTTGCTTTAGCAATTGCATGTCATGATTAGATGCGTTTTTGTACATGTTCCTCGACAGCACAAGCCAGAGTTCCTCGACATGGCCGCCACTGAGCCAGATTTCCTCGACATGGCCTCCGCCAAGCCAGAGTTCCTCGACATGGCCGCCGCCGAACCAGAGTTCCTTGACATGGCCTCCGCCGAGCCAGATTTTCACGTCATGGCCGCCAACCCAGAGTTCCTCCACATGGCCGCCATGCCCGCCGCCGAGCCAGAGTTTCACATCATGGCCACCAAGCCAGAGATTTACGTCATGGTCGCCAAGCCAGCATCCCACGTAATGGTCATCAAGCCAGCATCCCACGTCATTGCCAATGACCCATGCCTGCCATGGCCAACGAGCCAACGCCCATGTCTGCCACAGCCAACGAGTCAACGTGAGGAGGAGGAGAAGGGATTTCGTCTCTGAGTCTCAGTTCTTGCCCCAGACCACAGAGGTCATTCCAGAGTCTCTGTATACGCCATAGTCCACTCCAGGCCATGTCACAGTCACACCAGAGTCCGCTCTAGGCCATGTCACAGCCACGCCATGGTTTATTGTTTCAATATGTTGTTATAATTTCTGGTTATTGGTTCATGGTCATTGTCTTGTTATCTTTTTTATTAGTTCAGACTTGTGATTGGTTATCTTGTTCATGTGTTCTCCCACATCCATGAATTTATACCCTCATGTTTGCCAATGTCCTTAGTCGTGTATTGTTAATGTAACAAGGTTGTTTTGTTCTAATCATAGTCAAGTTCAAGTCAAGTTCATGTTTATGTTTTGTTCTCGTTTATTGTTATGGTTTTTGGAATTCACTTTTTGTTTAATAAAGTGCACTTGGGTTCGTCTACACTTCATGTCATCATCTTCATCCTTGCCAGCAACGTTACATTGCATTTGCATATCACATTTCTCATCACTAACCCTCAACACTGGAGCCCTGCAGGGCTGTGTTCTCAGCCCACTCCTGTATTCACTGTGCACACATGACTGTGTGGCAACACACAGCTCCAGTGCCATCATTAAGATTGCTGATGAAACGACGGTGGTAGGTCTGATCACTGACAATGATGAAACAGCCTACAGAGAGGAGGTGAACACTCAGACAAACTGGTGTAAGAAGCACAACCTCTCCTTCAATGTCAGTAAGACCACAGAGCTTGAGGTAGACTTCAGGAGAACAGACAGAGAACACAGTCCCATCACCATCAATGGAGCACTGGTGGAGAAGGTCAGCAGCTTCAAGTTCCTCTGTGTCCACATCACTGAGGATCTCACATAGTCTGTCCACACTGAGGCTGTTGTGAAGAAGGCTCACCAGCACCTCTTCTTCCTGAGATGGATGAGGATGTTTTGAATGAACCACCACATTCTCACACAGTTCTACATCAGCACTGTAGAGAGCATCCTGACTGGCTGCATCACCGCCTAGTATGGCAACAGCACAGCCCTCAACCGCAAAGCCCTGCAAAGGGTGGTACGAATTGCCAGATATATCTTCGGAGGTGAGCTTCCCTCCCTCCAGGACATCAATACCAGGCAGTGTGTGAAAAAGATTGTTCTCACTGCTACCATCATACAGGTAGTATTGCAGAATCAGGACCAGTTCCAGCAGACTTTATGACAGGTTTACATTTTTAATTAAATGTAAAGTGGGGTTTGCAATTAAATGTAAATTGAAATTAATAAAATGTAAATGGGGGTTGCAATTAAATTACAGTGTATTTTAATTGCATTCAGTCTTCTTACATTGTGTATATTGCATATTGTATATACACTCACCTAAAGGATTATTAGGAACACCATACTAATACTGTGTTTGACCCCCTTTCGCCTTCAGAACTGCCTTAATTCTACGTGGCATTGATTCAACAAGGTGCTGAAAGCATTCTTTAGAAATGTTGGCCCATATTGATAGGATAGCATCTTGCAGTTTGTGGGATGCACATCCAGGGCACGAAGCTCCCGTTCCACCACATCCCAAAGATGCTCCCGTTCCACCACATCCCAAAGATGCTCTATTGGGTTGAGATCTGGTGACTGTGGGGGCCATTTTAGTACAGTGAACTCATTGTCATGTTCAAGAAACCAATTTTAAATGATTCGAGCTTTGTGACATGGTGCATTATCCTGCTGGAAGTAGCCATCAGAGGATGGGTACATGGTGGCCATAAAGGGATGGACATGGTCAGAAACAATGCTCAGGTAGGCCGTGGCATTTAAACGATGCCCAATTGGCACTAAGGGGCCTAAAGTGTGCCAAGAAAACATCCCCCACACCATTACACCACCACCACCAGCCTGCACAGTGGTAACGAGGCATGATGGATCCATGTTCTTATTCTGTTTACGCCAAATTCTGACTCTACCATCTGAATGTCTCAACAGAAATTGAGACTCATCAGACCAGGCAACATTTTTCCAGTCTTCAACTGTCCAATTTTGGTGAGCTCTTGCAAATTGTAGCCTCTTTTTCCTATTTGTAGTGGAGATGAGTGGTACCCGGTGGGGTCTTCTGCTGTTGTAGCCCATCCACCTCAAGGTTGTGCGTGTTGTGGCTTCACAAATGCTTTGCTGCATACCTCGGTTGTAATGAGTGGTTGTTTCAGGCAAAGTTGCTCTTCTATCAGCTTGAATCAGTCGGCCCATTCTCCTCTGACCTCTAGCATCAACAAGGCATTTTTGCCCACAGGACTGCCGCATACTGGATGTTTTTCCCTTTTCACACCATTCTTTGTAAACCCTAGAAATGGTTGTGCGTGAAAATCCAAGTAACTGAGCAGATTGTGAAATACTCAGACCGGCCCTTCTGGCACCAACAACCATGCCACGCTCAAAATTGCATAAATCACCTTTCTTTCCCATTCTGACATTCAGTCTGGAGTTCAGGAGATTGTCTTGACCAGGACCACACCCCTAAATGCATTGAAGCAACTGCCATGTGATTGGTTGATTAGATAATTGCATTAATGAGAAATTGAACAGGTGTTCCTAATAATCCTTTAGGTGAGTGTATATACATAATTATTTTAGTTATTTTTTTATATACTCAGTCTTCTTATTTAGTGAATACTGTATATTGTATATTATTAGGTGTATATTGTGTTGTGTAACAAGATGTGTAAACTGTGATGTAAATCAGATGTTTTGTGTTCAGATGTGTATTGTAATTGTCATACTGCTATGTTGCTTGGAACCACAACCAAGACTTTCATACACTGTTGCACTTTTGTATATGGTTGAGTGACAATAAATGGGTCTGATTTTAATTTGATTTATGACACTAAAGGTTAGGTTTAGGTTTAAGGTTTAGTTGGTTTTGGTCTTTGAAAACTCAATAGAGCATTAACCTTAAAAACGTAATCTATTTGGAAGAAAATGTAACTTCATTTTAGTACCACAAAGTGGACATTTCACCTCTTAACTGCCACAATATGTGTAAGGAACCATTCAATATAATTTTGCAAATATGTCGCCACAGTTGCATAATTTTCCTGGGATCATGAAGTCTTATCATATAATGCACAAGGCTTTTTAGTTGATTTTAACAAAATAATGATTAAATAAAATTAAATACTACTTTTCTATTCAACACTAGGGACTAGGGATGGCTATTTGAGAAATATAGAGAAAGACGATATTTGATAATTAAAATACATGGTTCTTCATCATGAAATTCCAGATGTAGTTATATTCTTTTATATTTTAATATAATTTTGAAGGATTGTTAAAACATTAATTGGTTTTGAGTTCTTTTTGCTTAGACAAAATAATTTTGAGCTTTTCAGTCTCTAAAAAACAATTAATGCTTAGGGATGTATCTTTCCAGTTATATCAGATGTACCAAACATGATATGATGGAAAAAGTGAGAGAAAACAAGACAGAAATGTGAGAGAAAGGGAGCAGACAGAGCTGAACTATGCCACGTTTTAGGTCAATGCCTCATGTGACAAGTGGAAGAGTTTGTCAGCTAATGCAGTGAGCTGCTGGACAGCATCGTGATTCCACAGTACTTCCTGACATTCATAAACATGTCATACACCCACACGAACATGCACATGCATGCACACACACACACAAACACACACAAGCACACACAGAGCTGCTGAGCAGTGGCTAAAACACCCTGATTCCTGAAACACTAGAGAGAGACAGACTTTAAATGGACATCTATCCTGTCCCTGCACATGATGTATAGTCATGATAATATTACTGGGACCAACAGCAATAAATGTGACTCTGTCCAGGCATAAAGTACACAAATCAATCAAACTTAAGGTAATATAATTTACTTCCCACCAAAACCGGGAAATGTGCTGAAAGACAAACACACAGAGCAAAACCCCATGTTCTGTGATAACCATTACTGAAAGAGAACTGAGGCAGCAGCAGTGGGGATTTCAATTGGCCAGTTTGTGTGGTAATGGCCAGTCCATCTTGGGAACAGGATGAGCTGTGATCCAGGCCTGTTCAATGAGCAGCACTCTTCACTGAGGCCCAGCTAAACAGACCAGCACCACTGACAGCCATCCAGACTTTAACCCACCAATTAACATTTGGAAAGGATTAATCAGCTCCCATTTGGAACCCAGTTTTAATGAGACTGAGTATGCTTTCAGCCAGATGTCCTCCTCTGTAGGTATCTATGAGAGCCTGTTGGTTTAATTAATTATTGATGTCTTAATGCCTCCTGCTTTGTGTTTCTCAGTCACTGGTGAGCCATGTGTCTCCAACCCAATCTAAGCCAGCAGTAAATAGGATTTTTTATATGTATTTATGTGTGTATGTGTGTGTGTATGAGAGAGAGAGAGAGAGAGAAAGAGAGAGATAAATTAATGAGCTAATAGAGGGAAAGAAAGAGAGAGCGAGAGAGAGAGCTCTGCTCTGAAACCTAAAAAGCTGCCTATTTAGGAAGTATTATAAGGCATCTTAGATATGTTCCTGACACTAAGCATTTTTGAAAAGGTTGGCATTATAACTGTACATCTAAGTACATTTAAGATGCATTCTTTCAGCCAAGGTAGTATATGGGAGCATTGTATCTATTCTTCACAGAGAAGGCCATCCCTTGTTGCACTACAATAAGCTTGGTACACCCAAGGTGGCAGAAGAAATTAGAAAAATATACACTAATAAGCCACAACATTAAAACCATTAGCCTAATATTGTGTAGGTCCCCCTCGTGCCACCAACCCACATACTGGTATTCTGAGATGTGGCTGATAAGTGTAGATTACAAATATAATGAATATAATATAATAAGGAAGTGATTCCCAACTGGGGGACATAAGCAGGTTCCAGGGGGTAGGCAAAATGTTTTGTATTTTGCTTTGTTGAACATGAAATGACAATAATAGGGATTAGGGCCAAGTAGAAATATCAATATGCAACACTTTACAATCAGGTTCCATTTGTTAATATTAGTTCATGTGTAGCACCCGTACACCACTCTGTGAATTACTTATGTGAGAATGGAGGGTGCTTGGGTCCGATGTAGTTCAGGTGGATACCACGAAGGTGCACCTAATAAGTGTATAATGAGTTGTAACACTTCTAACAATAAAATATTTTAAAATAATGAGACCCAGAGATAGTTGTTATTTTAGAGAAAAAATAGGGTAACACCCTTGTTTAATTGGATAACAAAACTTGGCAAATAAAATATAAAAGCTTTTCCCCAAAACTCAATATTAACGAATACACAAAATAAATAACCAAAAGATTCCTCAAACACTTAAATAATAGCCCTTTAACTTTAAATAGAAACACCAATAGTTTCAATCACACTTGTTACACCAATATAAGTGGTCTAAATGTTCCCCTCCTTTATCTCTTTCTTCACAATAGAGAATACACAGAGAACTTTACAATAAACAAGAAAAACAACGTCAAGTGTCCTGAAACCAGTCTTAGCAAATGCAGTGATGGGCCCACTCACACACACACACACACACACACACACACACACACACACACACACACACATTCACACGCGGTCCAGTTTACTCACTGTAACGTTTTGAACAAAGAAGAAAAATATGTTGCAGGCCTGTTTTGGTCTAGCGAAACATTGAGTGCGCTGAACGGACACTTGTAAAACATTGAGTGCGTGGAAATACCTCAGTCCGGCTGATCAGGTGTGGTTAACCGACAGCTCCGCCCAGCATTACCCACCGTGGCTAGCTATACTCGGCTCCCTCCGAACACGCTCCGTCAGACGGATTCTCCGGCTTCGTTTCTCACTCAGTCTCTCGGCTCACAAACATCCCGAGTCCGTGGTCATCTTCTCTGAATCCTCGCGCTCAGTTTCATCGACGTTAACAGCACTTTCTAGCGTCTTATCTTTCTTCTTCTCCTCGTGTCAAGGTCTTGTGCTCACACGAGGACCGCAAGGCAAAAAACTTTTTCTTCCTCTTACATGTCTCTCTCCAGGTCACATGTATATTGCAGCCCAACACTAATGACTATACAGCGTAAATACCCAAATGATTGAAATTAGTCACATAAAATCAGTAAAAATAAAGCAATATAAGCTAACTGCATACAACCTTTTGTAATATTTAGCTAAATAATATAAACTTTAAACTTTAGTTTCACTGTCACGAAATAAAATTACCAAATATCAATCTCCTTTTAATTATGTAAAATGAATTTATATTTCCTTATTTAGAAATCAGGTGTCTCCTACTATTTATTTCAAAGTAAATAAACGTTTACTTTTTTAATAGTCATATGAATCGTTTTTAAGATTAAGAGAGATTAATAATAATCCACCCGGTTCCCAGTACACTATAATAGCCAAGTTTACCACCGGGCTACACATGCATATATCATGAACAATAACTTTTTTACAGCTTTTATTAATCTTTGTTAATTGTGCATTAACGTCATGGTTGCTGTTGTAACCTCCGTTCCCTGATGGAAGGAACAAGACATTGTGTCGATTGTAGTGACACAAGGGGTCTTTCTTGAGAGCCTCTCGTACCTCTGGATTTGAGAAAAGGCCAATGTGAAATTGGCAGACAGAATTTGCACACCCTCAGAAATACGGGTATAAAGGGAAGCGTACATGTTTCTGTCAGTCAGGTTTTGCCACTAAAGGGCCGAGAGTAAGGTTCGGCCATTTACAGTAGTAGGTCTAGTGTCATGGCAAGGGGGACACAACGTCTTGTTCCCTCCATCAGGGAACGGATGTTACAACAGTAACCATGATGTTCCCGCTTCTGTCACTCACTCGACGTTGTGTATATCTAAATATCTAAATTAAATATCCAAATATCTGCTTGTGTTCCAAATAGATACGCAAAGCACATACCGGACACAGCAACAAAAAGGCTGGGTCTGCCTTCTTTCCGGGGCAGCGCTTGCAGGTTCACGACCTGGTCCCTGAAGGGGGTCGTAGAAACCTTGGGCACATAGCCCTGTCACGGTCTTATGATGACATGAGTATCTGTCGGACCGAACTCCAGGCAAGTGTCGCTGACAGAGAACTCTTGCAGGTCCCCAACCCTTTTGATGGAAGCTAGCGCTATCAGGAGGGCTGTCCTTAAGGAGAAGGCCTTGCGCTCTACAGAGTCAAGTGGCTCAAAGGGGGTTCTCTGAAGGCCCGAGAGGACAACTGAGAGTTCCCAGGAGGGGAAAAGGCTTCAAGGTGGAGGGGGACAGCCTCCAACCTCTCTTGCAGGAATGAAAGCACTGACCGAACTGCGCATCTCTGCGTGTCTTCAGACTGGGAAGAACACCAATTTGTGAACAATAAATGTGACTTTAGGGCATAAAGCTGCCTGGAAGAGGGAGTTCTGGCTTGGTTGATCCTGTCAAAGGGCCAGACGTGGAGGTTCCAGAGGTCTGGGCACGGATGTCAGAGGGTGCCCTGTCCCTGGGAAAGAAGGTCCTTCCTCAGGGGAATTCACCAGGGAGGTGCTGTCGTGAGGAGCGTGAGATCCAAGAACCAAGTCTGAGTGGGCCAGTAAGGAGCCACTAAGGTGACTTGTTCTACATCCTCCCTGACCTTGCATAGCACCAGTGCAAGAAGGCTCACTGGGGGAAACTTGCGCAGCCCCTGGGGCGAGCTGTGTGCTATCATGTCTGTCCTAAAGGGCCTCCGTTATGGAGTACCAGAGCGGGCAGAGGGAGTTCTCTTGGGAGTCAAAAAGATCTACCTGTGCCAAGCCGAACTGGTCCCTATTCAGCTGGACCACATGGGGTGGAGCCTCCACTCTCCGCTGAGCGAGACCTGTCGTGACAGCGTTTCCACTGCTGTGTTGAGGTTGCCTGGGATATGAGTGGCGTGCAGCGAACTGAGTCGCTGACTCCAAAGGAGGAGATGGTGGGCGAGTTGTGACATATGACGAGAGAGCACACCGCCTTGGCGATTTATGTACGCTACCATCGGAGTGCTGTCTGACTGGCTCAAGACATGCTTGCCCCAAATTAGAGGGAGAAACCTCAGCAGGGCAAGGAATACAGCCAGCAACTCCAGGCAGTTGATGTGCCAAAGCAGTGGGGGCCCTCTCCAGAAGCCAGCGGATGCGTGCCAGTTGCACACGGCGCCCCAACCCAGTTGAGAGGCAAATGTGGTGACCACGACACATCTGGACACCTGCTGTAGGGGGACTCCAGTTCACAGAATACAGAGGTCTGTCCAAGGGTTGAAATCAAGTGAGTGACAAAAGGGGAATTCATCCATCCATCCATCCATCCATCCATCGTCAACCGCTTATCCTGTGTACAGGGTCGCGGGGGGCTGGAGCCTATCCCAGCTAACATTGGGCGAAAGGCGGGGGACACCCTGGACAGGTCGCCAGTAAAAGGGGAATTAATGTTTATAAAAACTTTAATTAGGAAAACCACATTTAATAAATGCTGTAAAAAGTATTGTTCATTGTTAGTTTATCTTAACTAATATTATTAACAAATGGAACTTTTGTAATGTTGCTGATCAATTTTCTGATTAATAGCCATCTTCATTTGAACGATCCTTAATCCAAATATCAATAATTTACTCTATGTGAAGTTTAGCACTGAGATTCTTTCACTATGATTTCAGAGGAAAAGCCCAATGTACTTGCATTTTATGGATATAAACACATCTTAACATCACATTATCACTGAAATATCCCCAAATGAATCTGAATCAAACCGAAGAAGTACTGGAATACTAGTAATTTTCAATTGAAATAAAAAAAAAAAATTACAAGCGTGGCATGTACGTAAAATGTGAAAATAACTATTTTAAAATTGGGGGTGGGCGATATCAAGTTGTGATGGGGCATTGCTTTGTGTTGGGGTTTCCACATTTCATTGTCATTGCTCACGCAGGCAAATGTTGAAATGAAGATCAATTCACGATATTCGAGTAGTATATTTAATATTCAACTAGATTACTCCCTAGTAAACACTGCCATAAAGTATAGATACAAATAGATTACTGTAATTAAATATTAACTATTTTAACCAATATTTGCATGTGCTATGTAATTTTATGTGATAAGACTATTGACATTAGCTTAACAAAATGCTAATTTCAAAGTATTTTAACATCAATTGTGCCTCCTGGGTGCTCTGCGAGAGAAACACTATTTGTATGACACAGAACATAACAAATCAGTCACTTATGAAGTTCCATTTCAGTTAGGAGGTTTCCTATGTCTGCAGTACACAGCAAAGAAGCTCAGTAAGTTTTAAATCCCTATAGAGATTCAAGGAAGAATGAGTTAAGACAGAGAGAAAGAGGGGGAAAATTGAAAGAGAGAGAGGGGAAAAAGAGAGAGATGCACTTGGCACTTGAACACACTGTGTTGCCCCTTTCTTTTTCTGCACTATGCTACGCATGACACAAACATACTCTCGCTCTCATGCATACACACAAACTCTCAACTCGCAACCTGACCTCCACTCATGCACTTTAATTTTATATGATTGCATGTCCACTTACATAAATTATACACCACCCTGCATACATTATTTATGCAACAGAATTCAAAAGACATGCTCGAAGTCACAATATCAAAAACAGGAATAACCGATCCATTTCAGGTGAGCAGCTTAGTCTAGAAATGCCCTGCCATTACAGTTCAACTGTAATATTTTACGATCACATGGATTGTAATGAATATTCTATTCTATTCTATTCTATTCTATTCTATTCTATTCAAACAACATACTTTTATATTCCCCTCTCCTCATCCAGCAAAATCTACACTGGCTATGCTCAACACACAAATACACATAAACAATCGCATATACTCAAAGTGTCTGTATTTTTAAGTACGTGTATGCTTGCAATGTTTGGGGGGAAGGGAGGGATGAAAAATTATACCACGCAACAGAAGCGTTTCCGTGTTCAAAGGTTACTGTGCATGTGTTTAATCACACTTAATAATGTATCTACAGCACCAGCACCTACTCAGATAAATGGGAACATGCTTAGGTGCAAGAGATATTTATCAGAATGATGGGAAAAATGCAAACTCAAGCACTTCCCTATCCCCTGCCCCGCTATTTGGGAAGAATAAAACTTTAAGCAGCGGGTCAAATGGTCAGCTGGAGGTACTAAATGATTGAGTTGTGTTGCCATAAAGCAGAACCCTGCTCCTCTCCTCCCTCATCCTTTTTGCAGGAGCCTTCCAGTTAATCCCTGGTGAACACTCTGCATTTTTCATTAGATGAGATGGAAGTTGACTGCAGGCCAGAAACAGTGGGGATATACTGGAACAATATTTTGACAAGCCAGAGTCGTAGAACTGTAGAGAGTATGTTTATGCATGTATATTTTTTGGGACCATGTGTGAGATGAAAAAAAAAAATGAAAAAAACCAAGAAGGGTGGCATTCGAACACATTTTTATATACAGTAATTTAATTGTCATACTGTCTTGGGCACATTGTTAGCCATTCAAAGCACACAGACAGTTTATTTATTTATGCATTTTTTTTCCCTGCAGTATGCCAGCAGTAATTTATTATTTTGATTTTTTTTTTTAAGTATGCAAAGTGTCACAGCATGATATTCAAGCAGAAACCATCCTCATGCATACATTTTTGGACACTGGAGAAGGCCAGAGTGCCAATGTGTAAAATCAACGCTGCATGTCAAGGTTCTCACAGATGACTTAACTCCTAAATATAGAATGGGAGATCCATTCATATTGTGTTATTACAGTGCTAATGTGCACAATCGCGGATTTGGAGAGGAAAGTCATAAAGCTGCCCGAGTTCCTGAATATGTATGTGAGGGAACAAAAGAAAGGAGCGTCAACTGAGACAATCTGGATTTGATGTTCAATAAAAGAATAAGCCTTTGACATGAAATATGAGTGGAGCTAGCCTTAATATAAAAGAATGAGGAAGAGAGTTAGCAGTGTAGAGAATTCTCTCAGATGTGTGGTGTGCACTGAATTATGAGAGGGATAGAACGTGTGTGTGTATGTGTGTGTTCATATCATAATACAGCGTCTTATACCTATGACACTCCAGAGGTATAAAAGTGGAAAAGTAAAAGAGGAGGCGCACTGAAGAACAGCAATGATACTATATTACTTAACTAAAGAATTACTTGTACTGATTATTAATAACAATAAATGTAAAGTTGATGTGTGTAATTGCTGTGCCACTATTGTAACCATCAAAATGGATAAATAATTACTGTTTTAAAATTAAGCAATTAGCCACAAGAGGCTGTGAATTACAGTCATTTGACCACAGGTAAGGAGTGTTCTTTGACACGATGACATGAAGACACAATGCCTTAAATCCTGTGGTAAAATTACTTTCTTAAAGCACAGACTCAAGTGGCTTATTGCTTTAATAAATGGTGAAAATTGCAATATGATAAAATGCACAAAATCATTAATATGCATTTTTTATGTATTATAAATAATAATTTGAATAAATACTTATTCTGACAAGTAAAATAATTCATTTTCCAAACTGTAGTCTGTGTGTAGTTGCAAGGCAACATAGGAACTAGGCACATCAAATATAGAATATGTTATTCCAGTCGTGTTTATATATATATATATATATATATATATATATATATATATATATATATATATATATATATAGATAGATAGATAGATAGATAGATAAAACACACCTATCAGCCAATTATCTAATCAGCCAATCACGTGGCTGCAGTGCATAATATCATGCAGATACAGGTCAAGAGCATCAGTTAATGTTCACATCACCCATCAGAATGAAGAAAAATGTGATCTCAGTGATTTGGACTGTGGCATGATTGTTGGTGCCAGATGGGCTGGTTTGAGAATTTCTGTAACTGCTGGTCTCCTGGGATTTTCAAACACAGCAGTCACTAGAATTTACCACAAATGGTGCCAAAAACAATAAAACATCCAGTGAGCAGCAATTCTGTGGTTGGAAATGCCTTGTTGATAAGAGAGGTCATCAGAGAACGACTAGACTGATTCAAACTGACAAAGTCACTGTACAATTGTGGTGAGAATAATAGCACATCTAACAATGCAAAATTAATGGCAGCATTAAAGTTATAGCTTAGTTAGCTCATAATTGGTATACAGATGTTTTTTTTTTTTGTTTGTTTTTTTTATGTTACGGAAGCCCTGAACCACGTGACAGGTCTCACTCAGCAGAGAGTAGAGGCTCCAACCTCAGGCGGTCCAGCTGATTTGGGACCGGATCGGCATGGCACAGATAGATCTCTTTGCCTTCCAAGACAACTCCAAATGCATGCTCTGGTACTCCCTAACGGGGGCCCTCTCGGGACAGACACGCTGGCATACAGCTGACCCCAGTGCAAGTACGCAT
The DNA here is from genome assembly GCF_025860055.1 of Xyrauchen texanus. Lineage (NCBI taxonomy): Eukaryota > Metazoa > Chordata > Actinopteri > Cypriniformes > Catostomidae > Xyrauchen > Xyrauchen texanus. The sequence goes on along the minus strand of NC_068299.1, from coordinate 18,642,301 downwards.
TTCCCCTATTGAGCATTCTTGCACTAGTGCTGTGCAAGGCCAGGGATGACGGGGAACAAGTCACCTTAGTGGCTCCTTACTGGCCCACTCGGACTTGGCTCTCGAATCTCACGCTCCTCGCGACAGCACCTCCCTTGCAAATTCCCCTGAGAAAGGACACCCTCTGGCATCAGCTCCCAGACCCGTGTAACCTCCACATCTGGCCCTTGGATGGGACACGGAAGATCTGAATGACCTACCACCTGAGGTTGTAGACACGATCAACCAAGCCAGAGCTCCCTCTACCAGGCAGCTCCATGCCCTAAAGTGGCACTTGTTTGCAAATTGGTGTTCTTCCCGGTCTGAAGACTCACAGAGATGCGCAGTTCGGTCAGTGCTTTAATTCCTGCAGGAGAGGTTGGAGGGGAGGCTGTCCCCCTCCACTTTGAAGGTGTATGTTGCCACTATTTCGGCCCACCACAACGCAGTGGATGGTAAGTCCTTGGGTAAGCACGACCTGATTATCGTGTTCCTTAAGAAGTGACCGGAGACTGAATCCTCCCTGGTGAAGCCTGTTCCCCTCCTGGGATCTCTCAGAGAACCCCCTTCGAGCCACTTGATTCAGTTGAGCTCAAGGCCCTCTCTTTGAAGACGGCCCTCTTGATAACGCTAGCATCCATCAAGAGTGTTGAGGACCTGCAAGCATTCTCTGTCAGCGACACTTGCCTGGAGTATCTGCTGGATGACATGAGTATCCAGCAGATACTCATGTCATCCTAAGACCGTGAACAGGCTACGCGCCCAAGGTTCCTGCAACCCCCTTCAGGGACCAGGTCATGAACCTGCAAGCGCTGCCCCGGGAGGAGGCAGACCCAGCCTTCGTATCTATTTTGACCACCCGCAGAGCTCTAGATGTTCTGAGCAGCTCTTGTCTGCTTTGGTGGACACCGGAAACTCCAAACTGAGGCTGCCCGCTGGGTCGTCGATGCCATTTCCTTGGCCTTCCCGCCCCCTTGCAGGTTCAAGCACACTCGACGAGAAGTGTGACATCCTCTTGGGCACTGGCAAATGGCACCTCCCTAAGCAGACATCTGCAGAGCAGCGGGCTGGGCAACATCCAATACCTAAAGGCGAGATTCTGTAAACTCAGTGTTGAGTCGGTCTCGTCCAGTGTTTTGTCAGGTCCAAGAGTGTAGAACTCGGTTACGCAGAAAAACTGACTGGGTGTTCTGCTTGCACCAAGCTCACGCTCCCTGGATGTTCTTCCTCCCTAGCCTACCTATTCTGTGAATTCAGTAGAGGAATTTGCGACCAGACCCACTACGAGCTTCAAGTGCTCTGTACTGAGGTAGGGCTGCACAGGCCTAAATCCCTTTTCAGGCAACACCCTGTGATGCATTTTCCATGGTACGGTCCCCCTGTTGGTGGACCCGCGTCTCCTTTGGGCAGTCTCTCTGGCCCCCGATAGCTGTGTTTGTAGAGCTCCTCCCTTTCTAGGTAGGACCTACCACCGCGCCATTTCCACGTGTGGCTTGACAACCCATTTGACGTATTGGCCACATATTACCTTCCCTCCAGCCTGGGCAGGATGTGGTCTCTGCAGAGTCTTTTCCCCCTGAAAGAATAGGAAGGGAAAAGAACAACTTCCCAGACGTGTTTTATAGTGTTAAGATAGCCCCGGCTTGCTCCCATGATAGTCATGTCACTTGTTCGCCCCTCAGGGGTGCTGGGAACCTAAGAACGGTATATGACACATTTTTGGGGCATTGGGGAGGGTTACATGCAGCCGATACAGTTGCTTCTAGCACGCAGTAGCTTGCTTGCACCTGTGTCAGCAGTTCACGTAACACGGTTTAGTGCATGGCGTTTTTAAATGGGACCCCTTGTGTCAATACAATCGACACAACTTCATGCTTACTATTGTAACCTCCATTTCCTGATGGAGGGAACAAGATGTTGTGTCCTCCTTGCCATGACACTAGACCTACCACCGTAAATGTCTGAACCTTACTCTCGGCTCCTCAGTGCAAAAACCTGAATTGTATGGCAGAAGATTTGGCTGATATATCTCAGACAGCCACATTTTATTCTCCTGTCTCCCGCATTCACTTGGAGTCTTGGAGTGCGTGTCAAGGGGAGCGGGGAGTAACAGTAAAAAAAAAAAATTCAGTTATTGCTTGCAATTGAAGCAGGAAGTTTTGCATCCAATCACAGTAATAATGTTACCAAATAAATCAGAAAATGCACAGGTTATTTATTGATATTCCCACAGTTGTGATCTTGACCGGTCTTAAAATAAAATCCAGTGTCCTCTTTGGCTGAGACCTAGACAAGACCGAATAAAAATGCGGTCAATTCCGAGACGAGACCAAGAACTTCAAAAAGTGGTCTCGAGACCAAGACCGATCTCGAGTATGACAACACTTCTATAGACTTTAAGAAGTATTCATTTATTAACATAGCATCTTTATTTGTATCCCCTTTAAAGCACTGCCACTACAGAATCTCATCCTTTTTTCTTTTTTTTAACATCCCTCCATGAGCATTGTGTTTATTTCACAGGCATGTTCATATAAAAATAGTCCAACTTTCAAAAACCAGTCTTGAGATCCTTGAATTTTGTTCCATTCAGTTGTGCTTAAGCTAGCTGTTTTTGAACATAAGATCACAGTATTGTTAACACCCCCCTAAGAAATGTATCTGATCAGGTCAGGTCAACACAAAATCAGTGTAATTATCCAAAGCTTCCAAAAAGACTGATTAGTCAACTAGTCATTCATGCAACATTCCAACTAGTCGATTTTGCACATCTTATTGCCTCCTTTCTGAATAATTCAAAGCTGCAAGCTGGAACGGGAGAAGAACAGAGTCAAAGGAAGTGAAATCATCTAGGAGAAGCTATCTGAGATCTGCTGTTGGTTCCTGCTCAACAGACAAGGCACTCTGAATGCTTTGGTGGGGCCAAGTTTCATATTAAGTATGTTTTCCATTAAAATTAAGGTTTAGGCTTGATCCCTTCTGAAACAGTAATTTTTATTCCAAATGTGAGTTAATAAATAATGCCAGTCTTGTTAAGAATAAAAATAGGCCTCCACCAGTGGAGGTTCAAACAACTGCTGCATCTCACGAGGAGAGGCTATTTTCCTCAAACAGCCCCTAAAACACGTCTTGCCACTTGTCTGCACATACAAATATAAAAACATAAAACAAAGACAAAGCATAAAAAAGTGATCTATAGATTAAATGTGCAACAAGAGTGCCATTGTTTTTGTTACCCTCCTCTCATTTCTAAACTTATTACTAATACAGTATACAAAGGGTTTACCCTTCTCTCTCATGCGTCAAGTTCAGGGCTTCAGAGAATTCAACATTTATGCTGAATAATGTTAGCTGGTCACATCCCGGCCCTTTGCCGGATTCTCCAGGGTTAGCTCTCACCTGTGGAATGCGACAAGCACTTCAGCTATCACAGTGAATTAGTGTAAGACTGATGCACCTTTAAATATGTGAGACCTTTTAAGGCACATTGAGGTCATCTCCTTGGCTAAATATAGAGTACAACCTTTTGAACATTTATTTTCACTGCCAGGCCAGTGGCTCATATAGCACGCAAAGGATGGCATGCACTTTCCTGGTCCTCTTCCACTAATGGCCTGGCTAAGGAAAGAAGGAGAGGGAGGGAAGACAAAACAGAACACAACAGAGAAAACTTGAAGGCCCCTATGAGGAATAGGGAGCCTCTTGTTATCACCAGCATACACCGTCATGAAGACATGCCAACTTAAAATGCTTTCAACATGTTTTAGGAAGGGCAGAGTGGTAATAATCTTGCTAAATGGAGGACAGATGACCATAAAAAGAAGCTGAATGATGTGAAATAAAGCTTAAATAGATAGAAATAGTTGTATAGAGCTAAACGTTTTGCCAAGAATTGGGCTACAAGGAGACTGTGAGCACAATAATTAAAAATCAAACAAGATAAAGTTCAATTAAAATAACAAAAATGAAAATTATGTAATTATTTACTCACCCTGATGTTGTGTCAAACCAATTTGATGTTATTTTATCCATGAACACACGAAGGAACAATTTTAGGCTTCTCTTTTCCTTATAACAACATATCATAGTGGCCATATTTTCAAAGCTCAAAAAAGGACAAAAAAAAAAACAAAAAAAACAGGAGAGAATCAGATCTGACTGATTTACAAACTGGATGGACCAGTTCATTAAAAAGATCCAGCTCAAAATAATAATTCTTTATTGAATCAAAACTGATCCAACTTTCAAAGTAACTCAATAATCTCACTGGCTTATCATATGGATTCAGAAAACATGTAGTTATATAGAACAAGAGTTGGATGGACTACTTTATGGTACTTTTATAGTCCCTTGAATAATTTTTTTAGAGCTTGACAGACATGGCCACTATGGAAAGAGCTGTGGGAATTCTACATTCTCTGTTCCACTTGTGTACTGTCATCATCCACCAAATTCAGCTAACAGCTATTGATAAAGCTGGCTAGCTAGCTAACGCAGACATAGGTATAAATGCAGTCAATGTATCATGCAAAGAAAAGTGATTACTTCAAACTACAGTCTCGCATATTCAGACCTATATCCACACTTTGTTTTAGCCCTGTTCCAGCACTGGGGTGTCAAATATAATATACAGTCTAAAAGTTAGTAGTAAAACAATCATAACTGTGTAATTTGTCTGCATGACACCAGTGGATCACGTTCAGTCTCTTTGTACGTTCCGTCATTGTTTTGGCTGATGCTCACTTGCGTCCCTAAGGATTGTTTGCATGAGCACGAGCAACAGGTAGCTGGCTGCAGTTCACTTAACGGCCACAGGTGTCATTAATAACAAGGGTTTCTGAATCTTACATACTACACCTTTAAGTATTGTGTATTTGTCTTTTAACCCATTCTAAGAGTAAAGAATCAGAAATGGCACAAGGCGTGAGCACGCGCGTGCGTGTGTGTGTGTGTGTGTGTGTGTGTGTGGAGTAAGAAAGGAGCCACAGCAGACCCCAGGCTGGGCATGAAAGAACACTCATCTAGTGAACCTCTCAGCCATTCGCTCTTAACCTATAAAAATGAACAGATGAAAGAGGGGGAGAGGCCTCCTATCCATTGACCCCATTACAAGCCAGAGCAGTTCATACAGAGATATTACAGAACCAGATAGGAAATGGAGTGAGAACAGATGATGGGACAATATTTATGGGCAGAAGTAGAAAGAAAGAAAGAAAGAAAAGTCAAAGGCAGTTTTTTTTTTTTTTTTTAAAGAGAGATGCTGAGATAACAAAAACAGCACTGAAAAATAGCACAGTAGGAAAAAACTGAGAGAACATGAGTGTGTGGGTGTGTTTGTAAGTGTGTTTTTGAGGAAGCCATATGAAGCGACATGGCTCCTAATGACAGGGCTAAAGTGGTCGCATGCCTCCACTCTGCTTACTGGAGCAGCACATCAAAGGTCAGCATGAGCCTATTCTCACTGGACTCGACCATCCTGCCTTTATAAATTGTCTATACTGGAAGCATCAAAGCTTTATGTCATCTTAAGCTCTAATTAATGTAAAAATCGCAGAGATGGGTGTGTCTACTCTATTTAAACACTGCTGTCACATGTAACTGACCTATTAGAAAATGTATACTGTGTTAATTAATTATGCAGGAAATATTAAAAATGATCATATACTGTAGCCTACTATATCTGAGATTATAAGAAGAAATTGATTGGAATACCTGGCTAAATACAACATAAATGGTGACAAAAAAATTATTGTAATCTTATATTACACTCTTAAATAAAAAAAAAATATGGAGAATCCCTTCATATTGTGTAGTTTTATATGTCCCTCCGGAATATAGACAATGTTCCAAAATGCGGGGCTCAACACAATTTCAAGCAATCAATGTGCTCAAATCACAAAAAAAAAAATTTGCTTTCTAATTTTCCTAACCAAAAAAAATATAAAAAAATGAAAAGAAATAAAAACCCACTTGTTTCTTTTTCACTTCAGACACTTGGAGAACTTAAGAAACAGTGATATTTAAAGGGCTCAAGTGCTGGAAAGTGCAGATTTACTGGCTTTTTACTAACATGCCAATTCGCAAAACAAATCACTGATATCACCGATTCACACTGGATTAATATAACAGAAAAGATCTGGTAATTATTACATTACCCCACATAAAACTATTCCCCTCTGAACAGGGCCTTAGAAAAAATGCATTTTCATGGGCTATATTAAAATAGTGTAATAATTTCACATATATTCTTAGTTTTGCCAAAACTGCATATACATGAAGTAAGAAATTAAGATGTAAATAGAAATGAAATCTGGCTTTGATCTTAAGGTCAGTTAAACAAGTTTTTGAAATGTACAATAAATAACATTTATTCACACATATGACAGGGCTCAACAATAAGGATTTTTTTTATTTTCTGCTGGCCAGGTCAGGCCAGTACTTCAGATGAGATATTTACTCGAGAACTAGCTCAACCCCATTCATGATTGAATCATTCTGTATCTTTTCAATTAACCTGCTTATCCTTGGAATGTATCATATTGATCTGGTTATACATTTTTCCTAGCCTAACCAATACACCTGCTCTGCTACAAATAAGAAAAATAGCTATTTTTAGCATTACGTATGATCAACAAACATGAGATGTTGCGAAAACACAACATTGGTCTGATTGGGCAAGTGACAGTTCCTTCAACTAGTCCGAAACTCTTTCAGACTGATCCTGGGTCAGCAGGCCATACTTTTTGTTGAGCCATGCATGATTTGTGATTTTAAAAGATTTGTGAAAAAAATATTTTAATTCAAACATGCAGAGGAAATGAAATTATGAAGTAGCTGTGCAACACGTCAACTATATCAAATGGTCTGTCATCTGAAGATGAGAGTCGTATTGCACTTTTGAATTGTGTTGATAGCTTTGTTGACTACATTAGGAGGAATTTAGTTTTGACATGTGGCATGGTTCAGTTGATCAGGTGAAGACAGACACAACACAGAATCACACATCAGAGACTTAAACTTGTTAGTTCTCTTTTGGAAAAGGAATACGTTTATGCTGGCAGGGAAAGAGCAGAGAAGGCACACGGAGAGCAGAGCAGATGTGTAAAGGGGGGCTAACAGCAGTGGGGAGTATTGTGAAGGAGAAATAAGGGTCTGTCCTGGTGGTCTCTGCACTCACTGCTGCCCCAGACAATGGCCACTAATTGGCCTGACTGTTGGTGGTCCAGCTGAAATCGGTCAGAGTGCATCTGGTAACAGCACACTTGTGCAGTGAGGTGTGGTGCAGGAGAGTGGTGTTTACACATCCTTGCCACATACAGTATACTGTAACTTCAAGGTGCAAAATGGATGTTGTCACTCTGCTGGTATCATTCTAACTTCAGCTAGCTGGACAGCTGAACTTGACCATCTACTACTGTGATACCTGTTTCAAAACGTTTTACTGAAGCTGCCCACGACACCTTTCAGGAGACTTGTTTAAGTTTTTGATGTGGAGTACGTCAACTGTTTATAAATCTAAACCAATGTATTTGTGACTTACACTAAGTGCAATTTATGTTTTTATCTCTGTCTTACAGAGACCTAAAACTCCTGTGAGCTGCACAGCCTGGTGAAACACACAGACATACATGGGCATGTATACACTGGCAAGGCAACTCCAGACATCTGTATGTTTGCTGGAGCAGTTGAAAGGAGTGTTAATTATGTATCAATGAGCCAAATGTATACCAGGATTCCATGCATCCAGCATCCTGTGGCCATTTTAAGACATTTTGGATGTACTCTTATGTAGTACTTGATCTGAAAACTTTAAGAACCAGTGATATTAGGCAATGTGTATTGCACTGCTCACATTTAGTCTGTAATTCCACAGTTGAGGAAAAGTTGTAAGTACAATTCTGACCCAGCATTCCAAAAATACTTTTATAATGATACAGATGTGCAGTTCAACCAGGTAGATAAATATGATAATATTTTGAAAAATGTAGTTTGTGGAATGAAATATTATAGCTGATTTTGTCACGGGGTGCAGCTGACAGCACAACGGCCACAGCCTAGAATGCCTTCTGGGGCCAGCCGGGAAAGAAAACAGTCCCAATTAGCCAGCAGAGGCAGGTCAGCTATGCTCCTAGTCCCTCTCTCAAACTGCCTGAAATCAGCATATGCAGCATGTCTTAAAATAAAACTCCAATTGAGAAAAAAGAGAGAAGGGTTAGAGGACCAGAGGAAAAAATAAGTAAGTGGAGGGTTGGCGGGGAATCAGAGAGACACAAGGGTTGGGTGGTTGGATTGAGAAAACAGACGAGAAAAAGATAGAGAAAAGATGGGGGTGCTGAGATGATACAAAATATTCTGCACAATTACAAGTCCATTTTCTTAAATACTAACTGTCAAAACAAACTAGCTGCAACATGCCCTTGGATCTGACTGTTACATTAGTCCAGATACTTCAGGAGAGAGGGAATGAAGGAAATATTGAAGCGTGTTTAGAGAAAGATGATAGAATAAAACAAGAAATACAACTGAGAGCATCTATCTATCTATCTATCTATCTATCTATCTATCTATCTATCTATCTATCTATCTATCTATCTATCTATCTATCTATCTATCTATCTATCTATTTATCTATCTATCTATCTATCTATCTATCTAAAACAATGTATTCCTGAACATTGTGCAAACCGGTTTTAATGCATTTTATATCAAAGTTCTGCAAACAGTTGTTCTCTAGTCTAGGTAGGGAATGCTCCCTCTGGTCAGACAGGAAACCCAAAGGCCATTCATTCTTAACAAATTCATTAATTGTAGTCCATCAATCAAAGAATATTGACTAGTATCCAAACACATATGCTCTGCTGTTATACAGGAGTTCAACACTATTGAATCTATACTGTGTTGAAAGAGTTTTGCTGTGAGTATTTCTGCCACAGATAGCGTCACAGTGGTAAGGGTGTGTGCCGTACTCAGCCCGTCCAGATGTAGCAGCCTGCCGGGCACAACAAACCCAGCCTCTAACTGTCAAGTCTAGATGTGTTTTTGTTCATGTTTTGTTTTCATGTCTTTTATTTTGAAATTCTAGTTCCTGTTTCATGTAATTTGGTTCCTTTGTTATGTGATTTTGTGTTTCGCTCCATGTTCATGCGTCTTGTTTTCATTGGTTTATTGTTTTATCAGTTCTAGTTTGCCATTGGTTTAAGGTTATTAGTCTTGTTATCTTGTTTATAATTCTGTCTGTTTATTGGTTTTGTTGTTATTGTTTTACCCAATGTCTGTGTATTTAAGCCATCATGTTTGAATTGTCTCTTGTCAAGTATTGTTGATGTAACCTTGTTTGCTAAGTCTAGTTTAGTCAAGTTTATGTTCATGTTTATGTTTGGTTTATGTCTATGGTTAGGGTTTTGGATTTCATGTATTTCAATAAACTGCACTTGGGTTCTTCATCTTCACATCATCGTCACATGCCAGCACATCATTACACTGACATTTATGCATGGCTCACATTTAAGAGTGACAGTAAAGGATCAGGTTACAGACTAAAATAGCTGTTCCAACCCACACCGCATCCATTCCAAACCCTCTCTACCTTTAAATTTTGGGCTGCGGCTCTCGACAGATGTGCTCTTCAGCACAATCTGTTGACTGGCAGGACATCTGGGTAATTGAAGGATGCTGTCAATCCAACTAAGTCCTTTATTTGGAAGTGAGATTGCATGACCCTTGTCAGGCTGAGAGTGTTTATAACTGAGGAATGGATAGTGTCATAACTGAGAGTTTTGAGAAAGTGATCTCTGCTTTGGGCATTGAGAGGCCCACTTTGAGCTTCCTCAGTGCTGAAGAGTCATGGTTTCGGGACAAGGAATATATATAATTGATCTTTAGCAAGAGCATCAGATCCAAATATGTATACAAACAATGGGGTTCAATTTAAAAATCCCTATTAATCCCAATTCCCACAGAAAGACTCTCCACACTATCAATTGCAAGTGATCAAATCAGATTGCCGTATTCAGACATAACCAACCTATCTGCATGGGTTGCTTTGGAAACGACATAGGCATACCCACATGACGATGCTTTAAAAAACAAATGCGGGAAAAATGGAGGTATTATCTCGCTCTCCAAATAAGCGCCCTGCCCAGTTGCAGTGCAGAAGTCCTCTGTCACACTAGAAAAACTCAGCGACAGAGGAGACTGGTAAATACTGTGATGTTCTGTGCTGCAGTCACCAATTTTTGATGCCATTGTTGAGTTAAGAGTGCTGCGAAAGTACATCTGACATCTGAATTGAGACATGGGGCAGACAACAAGGGAATCGTGACAGTCAGCATTTTACCACATAAACATGTCAATACTTTCAAGCCTGCTGTGCAGCTAGTTTCGCTCCATGTTGATGCTCTGCTCAAATTTCATATAATTTAAACTTTGTACCCATTTCAGCAGAGCTTTGGAAGTGTCAGCTAATGATCACCGGAGAGTTCGGATGAATTATCTTTATATTGAAAGTGCCGCTATAAAGCAGAACAAGACATGCTTTTCAAATGGAGTTCAATGCAGCGCTGGGTGCCCTGACATGAATCATGAGCTTTCCATATCTAAAGAGAAAGACAGCCTTTCTCATTAATGCAATTATCTAATCAACCAATCACATGGCAGTTGCTTCAATGCATTTAGGGGTGTGGTCCTGGTCAAGACAATCTCCTGAACTCCAAACTGAATGTCAGAATGGGAAAGAAAGGTGATTTAAGCAATTTTGAGCGTGGCATGGTTGTTGGTGCCAGACGGGCCGGTCTGAGTATTTCACAATCTGTTCAGTTACTGTGATTTTCACACACAACCATTTCTAGGGTTTACAAAGAATGGTGTGAAAAGGGAAAAACATCCAGTATGCGGCAGTCCTGTGGGCGAAAATGCCTTGTTGATGCTAGAGGTCAGAGGAGAATGGGCCGGCTGTTTCAAGCTGATAGAAGAGCAACTTTGCCTGAAATAACCACTCGTTACAACCGAGGTATGCAGCAAAGCATTTGTGAAGCCACAACACGCACAACCTTGAGGCGGATGGGCTACAACAGCAGAAGACCCCACCGGGTACCACTCATCTCCACTACAAACAGGAAAAAGAGGCTACAATTTGCAAGAGCTCACCAAAATTGGACAGTTGAAGACTGGAAAAATGTTGCCTGGTCTGATGAGTCTCGATTTCTGTTGAGACATTCAGATGGTAGAGTCAGAATTTGGTGTAAACAAAATGAGAACATGGATCCATCATGCCTTGTTACCACTGTGCAGGCTGGTGGTGGTGGTGTAATGGTGTGGGGGATGTTTTCTTGGTTCACTTTAGGCCCCTTAGTGCCAATTGGGCATCGTTTAAATGCCACGGCCTTCCTGAGCATTGTTTCTGACCATGTCCATCCCTTTATGTCCACCATGTACCCATCCTCTGATGGCTACTTCCAGCAGGATAATGCACCATGTCACAAAGCTCGAATCATTTCAAATTGGTTTCTTGAACATGACAATGAGTTCACTATACTAAAATGGCCCCCACAGTCACCAGATCTCAACCCAATAGAGCATCCTTGGGATGTGGTGGAACGGGAGCTTCGTGCCCTGGATGTGCATCCCACAAATCTCCATCAACTGCAAGATGCTATCCTATCAATATGGGCCAACATTTCTAAAGAATGCTTTCAGCACCTTGTTGAATCAATGCCACGTAGAATTAAGGCAGTTCTGAAGGCAAAAGGGGTCAAACACAGTATTAGTATGGTGTTCCTAATAATCCTTTAGGTGAGTGTATATATATATATATATATATATATATATATATATATATATGTATATTCATGAACTGTTCAACTGGTCCTTGATTAAGAATACCACCTGTCTAGTGGCAACTGGGTAATTTGAGTTTGAGACCCCTGTTCTATAGTGTGAACAAATAAATCCAATATGACAGGAAATAAGTCAATAGAGTCAAATGTTACTAATTTTAAAATCTGAGATTAAATGTGATTAACTATGAAAGATTATTAGATTAATCGCAATAAAAAAATATCCACTGACAGCCCTAATTAAAAAACTTAAAATAGATACATTTTCACAATTGTTGTCAAACATTGAGGCTACTTACCACACCTGGAGTCACAAGTTCGAATCCAGGGTTTGCTGATTGCTTCAAGCCAGGTCTCCTAAGCAACCAAATTGGGCCGGTTGTTAGGGAGGGTACAGTCACATGGGGTAACCTCCTCATGGTCACTCTAATGTGTGGTTCTCGCTCTCGGTGGGGTGCGTGGTGAGTTGTGCGTGGATGCAGCGGAAAATAGCACGGGCCTCCACACGCGCTACATCTCCGTGGTATTGTGCTCAACAACCCATGTGATAAAATGCATGGATCGACAGTCTCAGACGCAGAGGCAACTGAGATTCATCCTTCACCACCCAGACTGAGGTGAGTCGCTACACCACCATGAGGACTTGAGTATAAGTGCTTTGGGAATCGGGCAATCCAAATTGGGTAGAAAAATAAAACAATTGTAGTCAAACTTTTGAATTTGTAGCAACTAAATTGGTACAACAAATTTGTGTTTGTTTTTGAGTTGCCACAGTACGCAATAGACTAGCATGTCTTAAGGTCAATATTAGATAAAAAAATGGCAAAAAAGAAACAGCTTTCTCCAGAAACTTGTCAGTCAATCATTGTTTTGAGGAATGAAGGCTATACAATGCTTGAAATTGCCAAAAAAACTAAAGATTTCATACAGAGTTGTACACTATAGTCTGCAAAGACAAAGGACAACTGGCTCTAACAAGGACACCAAGATATGTGGAAGGCCAGATGTACATCTAACAAGAGGATAAGTAAATTAGAGTCTCTAGTTTGAGAAATAGATGCTTCACATGACCTCAGCTGACAGCTTCATTGAATTCTACCCATTTGTTTCATGTACAACAGTACAGAGAAGACTCAGGGGTGCAGGCCTTATGTGAAGAATTACAAAGAAAAAGCCACTTTTGAAAAACAAAAAGAAAATGTTAGAGTGGTCAAAGAAACACAGACATTGGACAACAGATAATTAGAAAAGAGTGTTACGGATCTTAACCCCATTGAGCATTTGTGGGAACAGCTAGACTGTAAGGTGCATGAAAAGTGCAAGAAGTGTGGGGTGAAATGTCACCAATCTGCACAAACTGACAGCTAGAATGCCAAGGATCTGCAAAGCTGTCATTGCTTCATGTGGAGGATTTTTTTGATGAGAACTCTTTGAAGTTTAAGAAGTTCAGAATTTTATTTTTCAAATTGTAATATAATTTTTTCACATTATTAATGTCCTGACCATACATTGTGATCAGTTGAATGCCACTTCGGTTAATAAAAGTACCAATTTCTTTCCATAAGAGCAAAATCTGTACATTATTCCAAACTTTTGGCTGCCAGTGTGTGTGTGTGTGTGTGTGTGTGTGTGTGTGTGTGTGTGTGTGTATGTGTGTATATATATATATATATATATATATATATATATATATATATATATATATATATATTAATTAGGGTTTTAACGGTTCTCGGTATAAACAAACCTTACAGTTCACCACCCACGGTCCGGGAAGCATTGTCACCACGGTCGGTTCACACCACGTGTAATGAAGCATCTGGAGCTCAAGTTTTGTTCAAGAAAACAAAGCATCAAACAGACAGGCACAGTTACAATCTCCGCTAATGCACATGAATGGATCTGTAAATGGATACTTTACACCTGTGTTTCACGTGGATCAACTTGATAACATCACATTTCTGCATGCGTTGTGTGTAGTAGAAAATGGCAAGTGGAGAAAACGAAATGTTGATAGAGAAGCACCCTGCGTTTTTCCTTTCAAAGAACATTTGCTTTTTGCAGTCATTTACAACAGGCCAAGACTCCCGGGAGCAGAGAAACCGGGGGGAAAGCATACAGGCGCATTCTGGGCCATGTATGTGCCATCACGTGGGGGGGCTGGGTGACTCAGAGAGATGTAGAGGGTACATTGCGCTGTCTGTTGGGAGGCGAAGAGGTCTGCTCTTGTAAAATCTCACCCAGATTTGTTCCACTACCTCGGGGTGGAATTTCCACTCCCCCGTCGGTATTTTCTAACTGGACAGTAAATCTGCTCCCACATTCAGGGATACAAGCTGCTCTGATTAACAGGAGCTTGCCCTGGGCCAAAAGGGGAATCTGCCATGTCAGTCTGTTCAGCTGGCGTGAACGTAGACCTCCTTGATGGTTTATGTAAGAGACTACCACTGTGTTGTCCACCTGCACCAAGCAGCCGCTTGAGGAAGTATTTCAGGGCCAGAAATACGGCCATCAACTCAAAACAGTTAATGTGACAATCGAGCTGACGACCCTCCCATTCCCCTTTAGCTGGACGACCACTTAAGACCACTACCCAGCCCGTCAGGGAGGCGTCTGTCTTTAGAAACCTGCGATGAAAAGACGCACCTAGAGTGTGACCCAAAGTGAGGAACTGGGGTCTGAACCACATAGAAAGGGTACATAGCACGTGGCGTGTAACCCTTATCAGCCTAGGGGATTGGCACTTGGATGAAATCCCTTGTCTTTGAGCCACAACTGAAATGGTCTCATGTGCAAAGAGGCCCAAATGGATCACCAAGGACGCAGTTGCCATGAGACCTAGTAGTCGTTGATACTGACGAACAGTGCAACCTTGGCCTAGCCTGACTTTGCTCAGGGTGTTCTGAATGGACTCGATTAGAGCGGGAGACAATTGTGCCCGCATTGTGATCAAAACCCATACGATCCCCAGATAGGTAGTTTTCTGAGTGGGAGAGAGGACGCTTTTCTTGGCGTTTAGCCTCAACCCCAAAGAAACCAGATAAGATGATATCCCTGTGCTGTAATGCCAGTTCTTGTGACCGTACTAGTATGAGCCAGTCGTCTATGTAATTCAGAATGCGGATGCCCCGGAGTCACAAAGGAGCCAGTGCTGCATCCATGCATTCCATGAATGTGCGGGGTGATAAGGCTAGACCGAATGGAAGAACCCGATATTGGAAAGCTTCGCACCCGAAAGCGAACCTCAGGAATTTCCTGTGTTGTGGCAGACTTTCTATATGAACGTACGCGTCCATGAGATCGATCATGACCAACCAATCATGATTTTGGATTTGAGACACGACCATCTTGACAGTTAACATCTTGAACTTTAACGCCCTCAGAGCGATTCAAGCCTCGAAGGTCAAAGATCGGACGCAACCCCCCATCCTTCTTGGGAACCAGGAAGTATCTGCTGTAGTAACCTGACTCTCTCTGGAAGGGGACCATGTTCTATGGTCCCTTTAACCAAGAGATTTTTCAGTTCTTTCCACAGTAAATATGCTTGCTCCGGTTTCACGGTAGTGGGAACCACACCGTTGAAACGTGGAGAATGGCAAACAAATTAAATTCTGTAGCCTTGGGGAACACCCAACATTTAGCTGGAAACCGCTAACTCCCGAAATACCAGAGGTGGCAGGAATGGAGCGGTTTCGTGGGGGTATTGGGAGGGTACAGGTGGATGTTTCATGTGACCCATCCCAAGGGGGGCTACACCCACAAGGCTGGGTGTAAAACCATCAGGGTTTTTCTTTTTTTTTAATAACTGTCCTGAGGTCTTGCTTTGGGGGCTGCTGAGGACGACGAACCAGCCCCCAGTCTTTACGAGGGGTAGCACGATTCGCAACGCTTTGTATTTGAGCCTCCCGTCTAGAAGAACCGGGGCGGGGCTGGGAGGCTGACGGCCCCTCCCCCTGAGTGTGGTGAGGAATGAATTGCCCGAAGGCTTCCTCGTGACTTTTTGCCTACTGGAACCTGGTGATATCTAAGCGTCACCAAATAAGCCAGAAGGCGAAAATGGGGCATCGAGAAGGAAAGTTTTGTCCTTGTCTCTGATGCCCGATAGGTTAACCCATAAGTGTCTCTCCATGCTGACTAAAGCAGACATAGACTGGCCAATGGCATGGGCCGTCTGCTTGGTCGTGCAGAGAGACAGATCCGTGGCTCGACGAAGCTCAGAGAAAGCCTCTTCGTCGACCGTGGTGCTCACACTCAGGTCCTTCAACAGATTAGCCTAGTGCACCTGTAACACTGACAGCCTGACCTGCTTCCTGATAAGCCTTCCCCACAAGTGTGGAGGTGGTCCTGCACAGCTTTGTGGGGAGAGTGGGTCTCTTTAGCGATGATGCCGAGCCTGGCGAGAGATAACCCGCAAGTGTCTCTTCTACCGGTGGCATCAGCAAATACTTCAACAGATTAGCCTAGTATGCCTGTAACACTGCCATAGTGTGCAGGGCAGCACCAGCCTGACCTGCTGACTGATAAGCCTTCCCCACGAGCGTGGATGTGGTCCTGCACAGCTTTGGGGGGAGAGTGGGTCTCTTTAGCGATGATGCCGAGCCAGGCGAGAGATAACCCGCAAGTGTCTCTTCTACCGGTGGCATCACCGAATACCCCTGAGCCTCAACACCCACGATAGTCGAATATGTCAACGTCGAGGGCACGAAGACACAGGAAGTATAAGGATTCCTCCATGAATGAGAATGCTTGTTATGGAGGTCATAGAAGAAAGGAAGGGACTGTGTAAAACAGTTAAAGGATGGGCAAGGAGGAGGCGAGAACCGGCTTGTCAACATAAATAATATTTAATATTAATAATCCGCTCCACAGACTGATATAGCATTCCCTTCCCTTTTTTTATTTATTTATTTCATTTTATTTATTTATTTTTGACCACCAGACAGAAATCTGTCATCTAGTTTGGGGGGGGTCTCTTGTTCGCGTGGCGAGTCTATAGTCTGGCCACAGCCCAAGTAACCACCTCGAGTAATTCCTCAGCCACTTTATTATTGTGCGTGGAATGTACAGAGGTTCAGCGTCCCCCTCGTGAACCGAAGAGGCGCCGAGGCGCGCTTCAAGTTTACGAGAAGGATCAGCTGGATCTGGGGAGAGAGCGAGTGATAGGGACGGACCCGTCTCTCGCTCCTCAGCCATATCTATACGAGAGCCCCTCGACGAAAGAGTGGGCGCTGGCTCTTGGACGTAAGCGAGATGAGTGTGAAGCATTTTGACTGTAAACAGATCGCAATGCCTGCACCCGCCCTGCCGTAAAGCAAGAGCAGCATGCTCTTCCCCCAAACACACAAAACAAAACACCGCTTGCATTGTTTATCAGTCATTCTTTTTCTTCTTTTTTTTTTTTTAAAGAAAAGAGAAAGGATTCTTCGCACTGCCTAACAATTCTAACTCCTAACAGAGGAAATTAGAAAGTTTCTGACAGGCTTATGAAGCACACACACACAGAGTGATCTGAAGACAAAAGATCTGACGATGCACCTGTGACGCATCCATTTATAGCCCTGCTACAGGTGCATCCAATTATGTTACTGGCAGAGGCTATAAATTCCGGTCAATGTTCATTGACATTCACAGCTGGTCACACCTAAAGTTGTTCCCTAAGCGCTAACTCAGCGCAGCATCATAAGTGTAGCTTTTTGAAAGGGAACAGGCACTGTTTGCAGACATCGCTCGACACGAGTGCTGTATACAGGTAATATGTCAATAATGCCTGTGAGGGTTTATTTTAAACGTGCACGCACGTTCTTTCTGTTTCCTAATGGCACTGTAATCTATCAAGAGCGTCAATAATACACTTTGATTAATGGCATTAAGGTGCCGTTATAGTAATTCATTGATACATGATTAATCATTTATGCTGACATCACCCAGTGAAAGAGACGCAGGTGAGCTGAAACTGCATACACTCTCTTCCATTTTGAAGCAGGCACTCAGTGCTAATTCGGACAGACATGAATCAATAACTTAAGCGTTTGGGGTGTTAATGTGGAATTTCCACTTATGATTAATATACTCAAGCTGCATTATCACAACATCCCTTCTTGTGTGCAGCATTCTATTAGCAAGGTTATTCCTTCTATAGTGATGTGCAGCTTCCGAATACTGAATATGTTGAGATGAGTTTTAAGTGCACTTGATGTTGATGCATGTAGCTTATTAATGCAGATATTATGTTAAAATGTTGATTTAGTAATTACAGAAAATTTAATTTTTTATTTTAGTTGAGGACCCTGACAAAAATTAATCATGGTTTTACTCTATTAATATTGTAGTTTCTATAGTAACCATGAATTTTCTATATATATTGTAGCCATGACAGTATCCATGTTTATATTGTGGTTAGTATGATTTTTACTACAAATGCCATGGTTAATCTATGGTTACTGTTGTAAAACAATGACTGTTATTTAAGGGAAAACCTGTTGAAGTGTTTACCAAATAGAATCATATTTGGATTTAGCAGTAATATCTATATATTTTTTAGAACAAAGCAAATACTGAACCGTAACTACACCGCGACCCTTAAGCCATGATACAATCTGAACCATGAGAAATTCGAACCATTACACCCCTAATATATAATATATATATAAACAATGTGTTTAATACAGTAGGTGCCTTTAGTCCTTGTAAACTATCCTTTCACTCACTGGACAGTTAATATATATATATTTTTTAATTACCTTAAACAACTGAAAATGTTAAATAAGTATTTTGTCTCAAAAGAAATGTGTTATTTTCAGGGATTTTTATTAGCTACATAAATTTGCAACAGTTATAAAAAATAAAAATTGCCTCAAAATCAACCTTTAAACACCACACGCAAAGATCTCATGGAACAGGATTTCTTTTTTGCATATAGCAGAGACAATATTGATCTTGAGTGTACTGTGAACATTTAAACTATTTGCCCACTTCCCATTTACACAAGAGCTTGACCTGAAACTACCATAAAAGAGCTCATCTTTGAAGGCTGCTGGTGGACCCCTTACAAAAAATAACCGCAGTTTGTTTCAACTGTAGTACAAGTATTGTAAATTGGACACAGTATTACTGCACTACTGGGAAATGCAGGAATACTACATCCAAATTACCACTCTTCTACTGCAGTATAAAAAAAAACTGCAATAATACTGCTTCCAAATTACCACACTTGTACTGCAGTATTAAAAAAAATAAAGCAGGAAATACTGTGTCCAAATTACTACACTTGTACTGCATTATAGAAAACTGCAAGCATACTGTGTCCAAAATACCACACTTGTATTGCAGTATGGAAAACATCTCTGTTACTGTGGTAAGCTTCGTTCCCTGATGGAGGGAACGATACGTTGTGTCGATGAAGTGAGACTAGGCGTCACCCTTGGGAGCACCAGACATTTCTGATCTTTGAGAAAAGGCCAATGAGAATTGGCGAGTGGAATTTGCATGACACTCCCCCGGATATAAAAGGAGCTGGAATGCAACCACTCATTCAGGCTTTGTGCTGAGGAGCCAAGAAAAGGTCCCGGCCATTTCAACTGGTAGTTCAGTGTTCTGGCAGGAGGGACACAATGTCTCATTCCCTCCATCGGGGAGCGGAGGTTACGACAGTAACCGAGACATTCCCCTTCTGTTACTCACTTGACATTGTGTCAATGAAGTGACACTAGGGCTCCCTATGGAAAACAGCACAACTTCTGAACTGTGTTACGTGGACTGGCGACGCGAGATGGGCAGAGCTCTGTGTGCCCTGTAGTAAGCGCACCTGACACGTAACCTCCACCAACAAACTCTTAGGCATCAAACGGTCCCCTGCACCTCGGGGTCAAGTTGACTGCACATAAATAAGGACCGGCTGACCTTTTCTCTTTTTTTTCCCCAAAAGGAATGAAATGGTTCAGCTGGGGGGTAATATAAGGTCCACGTCGGGGGGTGTCCCTCCAAAGATGCGGACACCGCAAAGCCACACAACCACCCGGGGGTGGGGGGGGGGGGTATTTAAGTGGAAATACATCACATGGCCTTACCAAGTCCAGTCGAAAGCACATCATGTGGAAGTGTCCCGTGGTAGGTCCTACACGAGGAGTGAGGATTTTCTACAAACACGGTGACAAAGGGCAGAGGGACATCTGCCCAAGGAAGACACGGTTTACCAATGGGGAAACCAGCATATGTGGAGCACCTACCTCATTACAGGTCTGATTAACACACATACTGGGCCGGCAGCGAATTTCTCTGAAAGTTCGCCAGTCACAGGGCTAAGGTGGAAGGACATCCAGGGTCCACACTTTTGTGAATGCGACTGGGAGATAAAGCACACGTCTTTGCCTCATGGAGGGGAAAGGCACTATATACAAGCGATACACCCGGCCAGCTGTCCTGAATTACCAAACTTACCTGTTCATACCCGAAAAAACATGGGATGAAACCAGCTCAACCCGGAGGTTGTAGAACCTCACAAAGGTGTTAGGTGTTGCCCAAACCGCTGCTCTACATATATAGTAGAGATATCTTCTAGAGAGGCGCTGTTGTCGTGACGACCTGGGTGTGAAATGCCATAGCGATGGTGTCAATGACCCAGTGAACGAAAACTGCAGGGATACTGCATACAAATGACCACACTTGTACTGCAATATATATATATGTGTGGTAATTTGGACGCAGTATTTCTACAGTTTTCGAAAAAAAGCAGCATAGAAAAATGCAGGAATACTGCGTCCAAATGACCACACTTGTACAGCAGTTCTCTAGAACTGCACATTGCACTTCTACACTTTATACATTTGCTGTTCAACTGTAGAAATACTGCGTCCAAATGACCACACTTGTACTGCACTATATATATATATATATTGCAGCGACAAGTGTGGTCATTTGTACTGCAGTATCCCTACAGTATATATATATATATATATATATATATATATATATATATATATATATTTACATTTACATTACATTTATTCATTTGGCAGACGCTTTTATCCAAAGCTGACTTACAAAAGAGGAAGAACATCAGCTGAATCATCTTAGGGAGACAGTGGTACAAAAAGTGCCATATTACAAAGTTTCACTATCATCATAATAGTATACAAAACAGATTTAAGTGCAACAAGAAATGTAAATATATATATATATATATATATATATATATACATTTTTTTTTTTTTTTTTTTTTTTTTTATTGACCGGTTAAGTGCTTTTGGAAAAGATGTGTTTTTAGCCGCTTTTTGAAGATAGAGAGTGAGTTAGCTTCCGGATTGAGTTGGGAAGGTCATTCCACCACCGTGGTATGATGAAACTGAAAGTCCGGGAAAGTGTTTTGGTGCCTCTTTGTTTTGGTACGACAAGGCGACGTTCCTTAGCCGACCGCAGGCTTCTGGTGGGAACGTAGCTCTGCATAAATATTTTTAGGTATGCTGGAGCAGACCCAGTGACTGTTTTATATGCCAGCATCAGGGCCTTGAATTTAATACGTGCATTAAATTGAACCGGCAGCCAGTGGAGAGAGACAAAGAGTGGTGTAACATGTGCTCTCTTAGGTTCATTAAAGACCAGACGTGCTGCTGCATTCTGGATCATTTGGAGAGGTCTAATAGCACATGCAGGAAGGCCTGCAATGAGAGCATTACAGTAGTCCAGTCTAGTTATGACAAGGGACTGAACGAGCAGTTGTGTGGCATGTACAGAGAGGAAGGGTCTTATCTTCCTGATATTGTAGAGTGTAAATCTACAAGATCTTGCAGTTTTTGAAATGTGGTCTGTGAAACTTAGCTCATCATCAATGGTTACCCCTAGATTTCTGACCGTTTTGGAAGGCGAAACTGTAGTTGGACCCAGCTGCACGGTGATGTTGTGTTCAACAGCAGGGTTGGCTGGAAAGACAAGGAGTTCTGTCTTGGCAGGGTTGAGTTGAAGGTGGTGTTCCTTCATCCAGGCCGAGATGTCTGCCAGACAGGCAGCGATTCGAACGGTCACTGTGGTGTCGTTGGGCTGGAAAGACAAGTAGAGTTAGCGTGTCATCAGCGTAGCAGTGGTAAGAGAAACCATGTGACTGGATGATGGGTCCCAGTGATGTTGTGTATATGGAGAAGAGAAGTGGCCCAAGCACTGATCCCTGAGGTACCCCAGTAAGTAACTGGTGTGGCTTGGATACTTCCCCTCTCCATGCTACCTCAAAGGACCTTTCTGAGAGATAAGAGTTGAACCAGTCAAGCACAGTTCCAGTGATACCCAGTTTAGAGAGGGTGGAGAGTAGGATCTGATGGTTGACTGTGTCAAAGGCAGCAGAAAGGTCCAGCAAAATCAGAACGGATGATCTCGATTCAGCTCTCACCAGTCTCAGCGACTCGATGACAGACAGCAGGGCAGTCTCAGTGGAGTGTCCACTTTTGAAGCCCGACTGATTGTCATCCAGCAGCTTGTTCTGTGAGAGATAGGCGGAGATCTGATTGAAAACTGCCTTTTCAAGTGTTTTTGCCATGAATGGGATGAGAGAGACTGGTCTGTAGTGTTCTATCTGTGTGGGGTTAAGTGCAGGTTTTTTCAGCAGTGGGGTTACTCGAGCCTGCTTAAATGTAGTGGGAAAAGTGCCTGCAAGAAGGGATGTGTTAATTATGTGTGTAAGTGCCGGTAGGATGGACGGAGAGATGGCCTGGAGAAGGTGTGATGGAATGGGGTCAAGGGAACAGGTTGTGGGGTGGTTGGAGAGGAGGAGTTTAGAGACCTCAGTGTCAGTTAAAGGAGAGAACATAGTGAAAGAAGGGTTGCATACAGGAGCCAGGTGTTTGACAGGGTGTGGTGCTGTGAATGTATTGCTGATGGCTGTAACCTTATCAGTAAAAAATGTGGCGAATATATCTGCTGTCAGTGATGTGTCAGGTGGTGGAGGGGGAGGGCAGAGAAGTGTGTTAAATGTTCTAAACAAGCTACGAGTGTCTGTGGTGCTGTTGATTTTGGTCTGGTAATATGAAGTTTTTGCAGTTTTAACGTTATTTGAAAAAGTTGCGAGCAGAAGCTGATATTTATATATATTAAAAAAACTGCAGAAATACTGCATTCAAATTACCACACTTGTACTGCAGCATAGAAAAATGCAGGAAAACTGCGTCCAAATGACCACACTTGTACAGCAGTTCTCTAGAACTGCACATTGCACTTCTACACTTTATACATTTGCTGTTCAACTGTTTAGAAATTAGTTCTATCTGTCGATTAAAATATTTAATCATGATGAATCGCATGAATTTCATAGCTAAATGTGATTAATCACAGATTCTGAAAATGCAGAAACATAAATATAATTATTTTCTTGTTAAAATGCAAAATGCAAGTGTAAAAAGGAAATAGACAAATTTAAATTACAAATACTAGGTTGCATATTCATTGCAACGCACAATTAATCTCATAAACCCTCATTCTCCACAATCTTAATCATCTGACAGGCTGTGGCTGTCCACTTTACCACAGCAGTAGTGAATAGTCACATTCACATGATTCATGCCACTTTGAACTCCACATGAAAATCACAGCATCATGTTTTGCTTTTAGCTTTGGCATTGCCGACATAATGATACTTTATCCGAATAGTCTGGTAAGATGAAAGTGCAATGAGGCGCAGAGGAAACGCTGGCTACTGTACTCCAACGAGTTTCTTGAATGTGGCTTAGTTTGCTCAAAATATAAAATAAATAAATACTGTTAAGAGGTCCTTTCTCCACCACTTTGATTGCTGACACAGAATCGCTGCTAAGTGTTTGTTAGTGGTGTGGATGTCTCTGTGTAAGAGACGTAAACCCTCAAGTCCCAATATAACCCACAAGTCTTTAGAGTCCAGTCATGGCCTTAAATATCAGTGAGCAGAATAGCAGTTGCCCAGTCTTTTACATGACAAAATAGTGAAAACAAAAAGAGAAAAAAATTACTTAGCCCAAGCTGTAATCCAAGCACCAATGCAAGCAGTAGTCCAATGTGTTACTTGTGAATCCAAGATTTGCTCAAAGGTCCATAAGAGTTGTTCCAATGAAGAGTGGTACAAATGACAAAACAACCCTCTATACATGTGCATAAACACACACACACACACACACACACACACACACACACACACACACACACACACTCACACGTTGTGTTTCCATGTTTTATGGGGACTTTCCATAGACATAATGGTTTTTATACTGTACAAACTTTATATTCTATCCCCTAAACCTAACCCTACCCCTAAACCTAACCCTCACAGAAAACTTTCTGCATTTTTATATTTTCAGAAAACATAATTTAGTATGATTTATAAGCTGTTTTCCTCATGGGGACCGACAAAATGTCCCCACAAGGTCAAAAATTTTGGGTTATACTATCCTTATGGGGACATTTGGTCCCCACAAAGTGATAAATACACACTCACACACACACACACACACACACATACACATACAGACATACACCTCATGCTAACAACTATATCCATGAAAATAAATAAAAATACTAAGTACTTGCATTGAACTTCAGTACACATATTCTTCAAATTAGGGCGAAGATTCTCAAACTTTTTACCCCTAAATGCTTCTCTACTTCCTTATTTTGGGGTGACACCTAACTCAATTTTGTTTTGAATGCCCCCAGTTGTCAAGGTGAGAATAACAAGACTGATCAGTGAATAAACCGCAAAGAAACTTACAGTGTTAACACATTGATTTTGAACTGTGTTTTGTTCAATGTGAAAAAGTCTCGGGTTACTTAACTTAAATTGGATCACCTGTAGCAGGGCTATGAATAGATGTATCACAGGTGCATCGTCAGATATTTTGTCTGAAGAGCAGTCATGGGGCATCCCAGTGCGGCAATGAAGCACAGCATCTCATTCCGCTTTTATCAGGGAACAGGGGTTACAGTTAAGTAACCTGAGACGTTCCCTATCAAAAAGCTACACTTTAATGCTGCGCTGATTTAGCACTTTGGGAACGAGAATACCCACGCCGCCGCACTGTGGATGTCTGGACCCCTTACAGTTCTGTAGTTGTGCTCACAAGAGCGCGAAAGGTCTCAGACATGAGCTTGTGATGTTGACTCAAGGACATAAGAGCCCGAAGTAGCATGAACATCCAAACAATAATAACAATTTATCTTATAAATGTGTGCGG
This sequence comes from Xyrauchen texanus, assembly GCF_025860055.1. Taxonomy (NCBI): domain Eukaryota; kingdom Metazoa; phylum Chordata; class Actinopteri; order Cypriniformes; family Catostomidae; genus Xyrauchen; species Xyrauchen texanus. The sequence goes on along the minus strand of NC_068299.1, from coordinate 18,617,268 downwards.
AGAGGACCAGCCTGCCGCATCACAAACATGCTGCAGAGGGACACCTCTAGCCATGGCTTTAGAGGAGGTGATCCCTCTGGTAGAGTGAGCCCTGATACCTACTGGCGAAGCTTGACCGCGTGCCTCGTAGGCCAGGGCAATAGCGTCCCTCACCCAATGCAACATTTTCTGCTTTGTGGCGGTACAGGTCCCTCCTGTCCGGAATCTCCCAAGGCGAGCCATCGAGAAGAGACATTATCTCCGAGAACCATACCCTGTTTAGCCAACGCGGTGCTATCAGTAAGAGGCAAGACTCTTGCGGGAGAATTCTGACCAAGACTCCCGGGAGCAGAGAAACCGGAGAAAACGCATACAGGCGTATTCTGGGCCATGTATGTGCCATCGCGTCCAGACCCAGGGGGTCTGTTGGGAGGCGAAGAGGTCCACTTCTGCTCTGTAAAATCTCACCCAGATTTGTTCCACTATCTCGGGGTGGAGTTTCCACTCCCCCGACGTTATTTTCTGTCTGGACAGTATATCTGCTCCCACATTCAGGCATCTAGGGATATAAACTGCTCTGACTGACAGGAGCTTGCCCTGGGCCCAAAGGAGATTCTGCCATGTCAGTCTGTTGAGCTGGCGTGAACGTAGACCTCCTTGATGGTTTATGTAAGAGACTACTGCTGTGTTGTCCCCCACACCAGGACATGGCAGCCTCTCAAATACTGGAGGAAGTATTTCAGAGCCAGAAATACAGCCATCAACTCTGGCAGTTGATGTGCCAATCAAGCTGATGACCCTCCCATTCCCCTTGAGCTGGACGACCACTTAAGACCGCACCCCAGCCCGTCAGGGAGGCGTCTGTCTTTAGCAATTTGCGATGGCACCTAGAGTGGGACCCAAAGTGAGGAATCGGGGTCTGAACCACATAGAAAGGGTATGAAGCGTGTGGCGCCCAGATAGGTAATTTCCTGAGTGGGAGACAGAACGCTCTTTTTGACGTTGAGTCTCAGACCCAGAGAAACCAGATGAGCTAAGATGGTATCCCCATGCTGAACTGCCAGTCCTTGTGACTGTGCTAGTATCAGCCAGTGTGCTAGTATCAGCTAGTATCTGAATGCGGATGCCCCGGAGTTGCAAAAGAGCCATGCATTTCGTGAATGTGCGGGGTGACAGGGCTAAACCGAATGGAAGAACCCGATATTGGAAAGCTTCACCCCCGAAAGCGAACCTCAGGAACTTCCTGTGTTGTGGCAGAATTTCTATATGAAAATATGCATCCATGAGATCTATCGTGACCAACCAATCGTTATGTTGGATTTAAGACACGACCGTCTTGACAGTTAGCATCTTAAACGCCCTGATTGATTATATTAGAACTATATTATTAGAACACTGACATTAGCCCAAGTCTAAATTAAATAATTTTTATAGCTTACATTTGTAACATATCTCTGGGTTTGATCAATTAAATAAATTGCTAGATGCAAAAAACAAACAAACAAAAAAAAACATTTAATTAAAAATATAAATTACCTAAGAACAAAAACTAAATATTAAATTAAATCAAATTAATAAATTGCCAAAAAAAACCAACAAAAAAACTTAATTAGGCCTATGTATTATTGCCTAATTATTGCCTATTATTTTCAATTATTGCACTTCTTTTAATTAACCTTGCCCTATAATTCTGTGAATGCAAAAAAATATATACATACTCAGAATGTTCTACATTTTTCCTCTTTTCACATTTGCTGAGCTTCTTCATCTGCAAATGTATAATGCATTAATTATCCTACAGCACTAAAATAAATTTAGATGGCAATCGATTAAAATCAAACTACGCAATATTAACATGTTGATTAGTTCAATTGGTGTTTTACATCGTTAAAAGTTCAATTCTATTTTATGCGCGACATAATAGCCTACAGTTAAGAATGAGATGCATTAGATTAGAATGTTGTTGTGATTATTCAAAATATTTTATAGGGGATATTTATAATGCTCACTGTAAAGCAGGTTATGGGGCAAGGAGGAGGCGATAACCGGCTTGGCAATATAAATAATAGTTTTAATAATAAACTGAACAAAAAACACACAAACATAAACACAGGAGCAGCTGCATGTCATTTTCTCTCTCTCGAACCGTCGTCACCGGACGCCTTTATCCCTCACGTGCCCCCATCAGGCTGATTGGGGACCTTGCATGAGTTGTTCCAGCCCAGACCCACCCTCCTCCGCTCTACACTGACCTTTAGATTTTCTCTCCACATGTGAACGGATTATCATCTTGTTTTTCACTACAAACATTTGATCGTGGCAATCACCTCCACACTAGTGTTCTCCTTCACATCCCGTCATTAATTTTCACTATATTTCAGTTGACATAAGAATAAAGATACGAGACACAAGCATGTAGTTATGTCAAGCTTAACTCAATAACAGGAAGCGTGAAATCAGAGATTGAAAGTAACCTTCGCACTGGAGGTAGAACTTTACCAAGTGCAGCTAGATTTTAAATCATCTTTTTTTTACATCACATTCTTTCTGTATATCTGAAATTCCATCTTTCCTTCATGCAATATTGTTTAACACTGCTTAACACATGGTTAATTATTGCAATTAATTAAAAACCTGCTCCTCACTCAAGACAAAATCATGCCGCTCCACTCACATACTCTGCGTGAAGCGATTGTCTGTGGTCGGCAACTGCTTTCGGGTCCTTGAATAATGTATAACGTGCGAGTTAGGGCAGCCAGTGGACTTTCTGGTGCCCTCCTATGGTAAGAAGCTGCCCCCCTAGGGAGTTGGTGCCCTGCGTAGGTCTGCAGTACTGAATATTAATAATATTTTAATTACGAACTTAACAAAAACACAAAGGTGTCGGACAGCTGCCCGTAAATCTCTCTCTCTCGCACTGCAGCCTCCAGTTGGCCTTTACCCTCTCTGATGCTTGATTAGCCTGATTAGAGGCTGGTGTGCAGCATCACAACCCGGCCCCGCCCTGTCACACTAATACACATTGAACATGTATTACAGAATTATTATTATTATTAATGGAAATTCTGTCATCATTCACCATCATGCTGTTCCAAACCCATATAACTTTCTTTCTTCCATGCAAAACCATAAGGAGATTTTAGACAGGTTTGCCTGAGTCACTATTTACTTTCAGTGAATGTGTTTTTTTTTTTCCTCCATATTTTGAAAGTGAATGGTGAATGAGACCCCTAACATTCTGTCTAACATATTTTGTGTTCCACTTAATACAAAGCATCACACTGGTTTTGAACATCATGAGGATAGGGAAATTATTATGGCTGAGCTACCACTTTAAAGATATAGTTTACCCAAAAATGAAAATTCTCTCAGTATTTACTCACCCTCATGCCATCCCAGATGTGTATGACTTCCTTTCTTCCGCAGAACACAAAAAAAGGGCTGCGTCCAGAAACCTGGAAGTCTGCGGAGATTCCAAACTCGGCCATCGAACCCGCGGGGGTTCTCCGTGCACCAAGAGGACAGAGTGAAAGACCTCTCAGGTAAAATCAGAGGTGGAACGTACATTTTATCAAGTTTTCTGCTCTCCTGATTTGGAATATCTCATGCTTATGTGTTGACCATTCTGGCTACCGAGGGTAGAATAAAACAGTGACAATTTTAATAACAATTTTTATTTTAATTTGTACAATTTTTAAATATTGTTCATTTTTTTAATAATACTGACCACTGATGTAGAGAGTGTGTTAATTGGTATAATAAATTGCCAGGAAAGTAGAGATGCTAAAATTATTTATTATCATGCTGAGCCTTTATGAAGATAGAAAAGTATCAACATTTGCCGAGCAATAATTCAGCAGAACATTCCACCAGTCACAAACTTCGGAAAATTGTGCATCATGCATTAGAATGAGAACACCATTTTTTATTGGCTTAAAATATACAAGAACTAAATCAATGTTGAACATTGTATCACAAGAGGAGGACATTGTGGCCCCCCCATGTGCTACTTAAAGAAATAATTCACACAAAAATGATGTCTCTCATCATTTACTCACCCTCATGCCATCTGTCTATGACTTTCTTTCTTCAGAACACAAATTAAGATTTTTAGAAGAATATTTCAGCTCTGTAGGTCCATTCAATATAGGTGAAGGGGTGCCAACATTTTGACGCTCCAAAAAGCACATAAAATGAGCATTAAAGTAATACATACAACTCCAGTGGTTTAATCCATGACTTCATAATTGATATGACAGGTGTGGGTGAGAAACAGATCAATATTTAAGTAAGTTTTTGCTAAAAATTCTTCTCTGCCCAGTAGGTGGCAATATGCATGACAAATGTGAATCACCAAAAACACAAGAAGAAGAAACACAAGAAGAGGAGAATTTGTAAAAAAGGTATTCAATATTGATGTTTCGCACCACAACTATCACATTGCTTCTGAAGACATTAATTAAACCACTGGAGGCACATGGATTAGACTACTTTTATATTGATTTATGTGATTTTGTGGAGCTTCAGTATTTTAGCACTGATTCACTCTCATTGTATGGACCAAAAGAGCTGAGATATTCTTCTAAAAATCTAAATTTGTGTTCTGCAGAAGAAATAAAGTCATACACATCCAGGATGGCATGAGGGTGAGTAAATGATGAGATAATTTAAATTTTTGGGTGAATTATTCCTTTTTAAGCATGATGTAGCCCCTGAACCAAACATCTTTTCCCATGCCTGCTCTACCTCCTCTATTAGGCAGGACATGAAGTGCCAAGTGATCCTGCTTATTTAGCATTTTTTGCATTCCTTGAATTGTTTGAACATGTTTTATGCACAACAATAATGCTCTGTCGGCATTAAGGGAAATTTAGACCCTACACTTAAACTGATTTTAATGTAATTGTTTCATACATTATGATTTAAAATGGTGATCAGTTTATTGAAAATAACTATTAATCTTTTAATTTATGTTATCACATCTCCCTTTTATTTTTTGGAATCAGATTCATGTAGTGTTAATCATTGATGTATTTTAAAAATGTGGCATATAGTGTTCATTATAATGGGGCATAGGTTTTGCAACCCGGTACTCAATACACTACTCAATACACTCTCAATACACTCTCTTTTACTCTTACTTGAGTAGTTTTTAGGACAGCTACTTTTACTCTACCCACACAATTTTGTTTTGGGAAGTAACAGTACTTCTACTTGAGTATGATTTTTTAGTACACTTTCCACCCCTGAGTATTTAGCACATGTGCAAAATCCGTCTAATCACACAAACTGAAGGTAATTAAATATGAGACGCACTCTGTGCCATCATCCTCACACCTGGGAACATCATACAGCATTTCTAACAAATCTATTTGAGAAAAATGTATGTGCAAATCCACCAGATTAATCCAGGTTAAATTAATATCTCTGAGGTATGGCAGAAAGTGTTCCACCAGGGATTGAAGTCTGGAAGCCTCTGGTATTTTTCCATGTTTGATTTTGTAAAGCTCCAGACGGACGTAGTCAGATGGTCCCCTTAAGACTGCTCTCTCTGGAGGAACAGCCTCCTGGGAGATACACCACCTTTCCACAGAGCACCACTCCGCTGAGGAGCAGAATTAAGAACCATGCAACTCCACTCACTGTGTATATGTGTCTTTGGAAAAGTTAAATCCATTGAAGACACAGTCACACTCTCTGTTGTCCACCCTACAGGCACTGAACATACTGTATGTATTGACCCGAAAAAGTATTTGGATGCTTAAGCCACACTTCTTGTATAAATATGACATGTCTTTGCATTAGATAACAAAATATTAAACCAAAATAAAATAACTATAGCGCAAACACACTGGTCATGCAAAACATTTCACAAAAATACATTTGTTTTAAAATACAATAATTAGATAAAATCATAAATAACTAAATCCATGGTTAGTCTGTCTGGACTCCTATGTGAACTCCTCTCATCATGAATGATCTCATCATTTACTCACACTCATGTCATCCCAGATGTGTATGACTTTATTTCTTATACAGAACACAAACTAAGATTTTTGGAAGAATATCTCAGCTCTGCTGGTTCGTACAATGCAAGTGAATGGTGACCAGAACTGTGAATCCCCAAAAAGCAAATAAAGTCATCATCAAAGTAATCCATACAACTGTAGTGGTTAAATCCATGTCTTTAGAAGCGATATGATAGGTGTGGGTGAGAAACAGATATTTTTAACAGAATATTTAAGTCCTTGTTCTATAATAAGAGGAAAGAGTAGGGTAGCCAAAAACTGTACTCAAGAAAAAATTACTTTAAAAAAATTACTCAAGTAGAAGAAAATGTACAAAAATAAATCATTACTTGAGTAAGAGTAAGAAAGTATTAAATTAAAAAAGTACCCAAGTAGCGAGTAACTCGAGTTACATTCACAAATGACATAATGGACATTAACTCCCCTCTATTACATTACATGATACACATTTAACACGTATTACAGCATTATTATTATTATTATTATTAATGGAAATCATTCACTATCATGTTGTTCCAAACCCATATTATTTTCTTTAGGAGTGAATGGTGACTGAGACTGTCAGTCCATAATATTCTGTATATTCATATTTTGCGTTCCACATAATAAAAAGTGTCACACGGGTTTGGAACAACAATGAGGGTAGGGATATGACAATAGAATATTAAAGCTATCACTTTAAAGGGCTTTAAATCTTCCTTTAATCAACCTCATGGTATCCCTGATATGTTTGACTTATAAGAATAAAGATTTTTAGAAGATTATTTTAGCTCTGTAGGCCAAAAGATTGATGCTCTAAAAAAATCTAAAAATCTTCAGTTGAGTTCAGCAGATGAAAGAAAGTCATACACATCTGTGATGGCATGAGGGTGAGTAAATAATGAGAATTTTAATTTTTGAGTGAACTATCCCTTTAAGGGCTCTTGTCAGATCTGGATGCATTTTTCAATAAGAAGAGAGGTTTGGAAACGCTTCTAGTAATTATTACGGTGCAAATGTCCCTCAAGGCCATTATATAATAATGCTGAAATCTAAACCAAAGCAAGATCATGCTTTATTAATACCTACTTTCTCTATTTCATAGCTTTTAAAGTCCTGCGTGGATCCTTAATTCAGTGTAGTTACACTGTTAAGTGTGGAAATAATTTAGATCATTAGTTCAGTATATAAGTACCACTGTTCACTAAATGCAGTATGCATCCTAGTGCTTAGGGCACCAACCCCAGTACATTACTTCCTTGTGCAAAGAGGCTACACATGAGAGCAGCGATGAGCTGCGTCTACGTAGAGAAGGGTCTGGCTGCAGACTGTGGGCGATTGGAGCTCCACTCTCAAACAGGAAATACGTCACCTCCACTTCGCGGGGGCGGGGCGGAGTAAATTCGCGGGGTTTTTACATTCCATACTTCGCTGTGGGGAAACATCAGTGATTTTCTCCCCTTCTATTCAAGTATTAATTCTAATGATTTTTTTTAAATATAATGTTTGTAGAGTGTGCAGATGTGAGTATTATATTGATTGCTTGTTAATTTAAATGTTTGACATTTTTTTAGTTAAGAGATGCACGAACGCAAATCTCCATTTTGAGCATTATTTAATGGCCCGAGACCACATATAGATAACATTTTAGTGTTGGTGTGTGGCAGGTATGTTTGTATTTATTGTTTAATTCTGTTTAGTGGTGATTGTTTGATTGTATTGAGAAGTGTAAATGTGAAGAGAATTTAACGTTATGCATTTTCAGTGAAAACTTGTTTTTTTCTCCCCCGACTGTTTTCATTCTCGTTTTCTCACTCACTTTCAGAGCTAGGCGACTTTCATTAGCTTGAAGGATGCAGCAACCTTTACATTTTGAAGGTATGTCGCCACCCTAAAAGTCGAAGGCTTTTTACACGTTTCTATTTGTCCTATTTTTTTTTTTTTGTTCTATTATTTTGTTGTTTTACCTTTTTGTTTCAGGGCAAATTTTAAATAGATGCAGATTACCATGCCGTGCTGTGGGGCATTACCACTGCCCCCACTGTTCAAGGACAGTTATAAGAAGAGTGGACATGGAAAGGCATTTGGTCTTATGTTATAATCAACTGACCTCACAGTCTATGCAGCCTTACCCAGCTCGTGCCACTCCATCAGCCGAGCCTTACCCGCCTCGTGCCACTCCATCAGCCGAGCCTTACCCACCTCGCGCCACTTCATCAGCCGAGCCTTACCCGCCTCGCGCCACTCCATCAGCCGAGCCTTACCCGCCTCGTGCCACTCCATCAGCCGAGCCTTACCTGCCTCGCGCCACTCCATCAGCCGAGCCTTACCCGCTTCGCGCCACTCCATCAGCCGAGCCTTACCCGCCTCGCGCCACTCCATCAGCCGAGCCTTAACCGCCTCGCGCCACTCCATCAGCCGAGCCTTACCCGCCTCGCGCCACTCCATCAGCCGAGCCTTACCCGCCTCGTGCCACTCCATCAGCCGAGCCTTACCCGCCTCGTGCCACTCCATCAGCCGAGCCTTACCTGCCTCGCTCCACTCCATCAGCCGAGCCTTACCCGCCTCGTGCCACTCCATCAGCCGAGCCTTACCCGCCTCGTGCCACTCCATCAGCCGAGCCATCACAAGACCACTTGTATGCACGGCAACCGGTGCAGGGTGCAGCAGAGGTTTATGGGAAGTCTGTCAGGTGTCCTCATTGCAATCTTAGTCTCCTCAAGAAGAATTATAACGCACACCTCTTGAGGAGACATGCTGATTTGTCTCATGACATCACTCAGGCCTGTCATCTGCAGAGTGTTATTGTCGATGAGACAAATGGCATATTTTCCGTGCAAAAAACTGGACATGGGTTTTCTGTGCCAGTCTATGTCCAGAGGAAAACATGGGGAACAATACATCAAGTTAGATGTGAGCTAGAGGAATGTGTGCAGTATCAGATGTTGGCACAGCGGAGTGGATTAAGCTATAGTTTGTGCTCTCACATTCGCTCTGTAGACTACTGTAGTGAGATAGCTGCAGAGACATTTCTCGGAGAAGACGTCCTGAGGGATATGATTGCAGTAAAATTTTTTGGAGAGGCAAAAGCAGCTATATGTGTGAAGAGGCAAAAGGTTGCTTGTGCAGCGCATGTTCCTCTTTGTGTGCCTGTGGACTTTGGTGGGTCTCCATCACAAATATGCCTGTCGATCCATGAGCCAGACATTCATAGTTTTAGCCGACTTGGAAGGATAATGGTCACCTATAACATTCAAAGGAACACCTGGCATTGTCCCTGCACAAAGCCACGGACATCTTGTCCACACATATACATCTCAAAGTGGCATCTTTTTCAAACTCAAAGAGACCTCTTCAAGTCAGAGGTGCCCACAACACCAAGCTCAGAGGGTTGCAGTCTCCTGGACACCACTGGTATAAAGAGAAGTGTGCAGTACATTTTCAAAAATAAAAAAATTCCAGAAGCACTTCCAAAAGAAGTTACAACACCAAGAATGAAGATTGAATACCCAAAGCAGTTCTTTCCTCTTGAGACAGCGTGCCAGTTATGCCTTGGACATCCTGCACTTGCAGAGGCTGTACTCGTTACCAAAAAAGCTAGGATTGTCAGCATGATGGGCTTGATAGAAAGTAAGTCCGAGAAGCATATCTAATGTAAAGAGCAATTGTGATCAGTGATGGCTAGTATTGTGATGGGTTGATATCAATGTGATTTGTGTTTTACAGACATTTCAACATACCATAGGATATGTCCACAGTGCAACATGGTGTATAGGTACCAGGAGTGGAAAGATGGTCTTCACAACTTTGATAACCATATTTTTCTCACCCTTGAACTTTGTCTGTTTCTCAGAGAAAATGTTACTGGGAGTATTAATCTTTTCTCCTTCAGATTACTTGACTATGGTCTATATGGAACATTACATTGTTTTTATTTATTTTTATTTTTAAGTTTCTATCCTTAAGCAACAAGAACATGTCTCTGTCTAATCTCAGACTTATTTGTGTTTGCTCCACACTTTAGAACCATGTGTCTGTGTCAAGAGTTGTGGATTCATTGGAGGGGTTAAGAGGAGAGAAGTTTCCACCCAGGAATGTCATATTTCACGCCTTTTGCCACTTTGAGGCTTTGTGCGACATAGAGTACACTTACTCCTGTATCAACTGTGGATTTTACCCACCTGTGGTAGTCATGGATTTACACAGGAAAAGGGTTTTCAAGCTGGCAGGTAAGTGACATTGTGATTATTTTGTGTGTTTGTTTTCAGTGCAGAAGTGTTGCTTTTGCCTAATGGTGTGATTCATTACAGTCAGTGACCTCAAAGCACCCCCTGATGACTTCAACGGAGAACATGACATTGAGAGTTTTTGGAATTCTGTTCATCTTGCGACGATAAGTCGTGGTTTTTTCCAAAGTGAGTTGTGGTGATTACTACATTTCATCAGATTCTACATTGTAAACACAATTTGGATTACAAATAATGCATCACATTTTGTAGGCAGTGCAAACAACCCTTTCACTGTCAGTCCAAACTACGAACACTGGGCACCTTGGATTGGGAGTGAAACACGTCGAAGTGGCACTGTTCTTAACACAGAGTTCAAAAAAGTGAGAACATGCCCCTCTTCAACTGAAGCACAGCTGAGCAGTGTTACTGAGGACCATCTGATTGATGAGTTGGCAAAACAAAAGGTGATGTTGCCATGTGATGAAGCTCTCTGGGTTTGAGGGGTAAGAAAGTGTCCAGTAAATGTTTTTTTTACAGTTTGTCATAAGTACAGGTGAAACTCGAAAAATTAGAATATCGCGCAAAAGTTCATATATTTTAGTAATTCAAATTAAAAGGTTTTTTATTGATTTCATGTAATATTCAAATTTTCTGAGATTTTGAATTTGGGGTTTTCATAAGCCGTAAGCCATAATCATCAAAATTATAACTTTTGCATGATATTCTAATTTTTCAAGTTTCACCTGTATTATCAGGTTGGAGTTGTGAGAAAATTGTGCAAAGCCTGCAACATCGACACCAAGGGCTCCCGCCTTGATCTCATAACAAGACTGAAGGAGAACATGATGAGCAGACAAACATATGACAAGGTCTTCCAAAGCATATGGGGTGCATCTGGTAAGTTTGTGTCAGCTCTGGAAACTATGGTATTAAGTTGTTGTAAATTACACACTTTACAATCTTTTGAATCTTTAATTTCAGGTGGATGGTCTGTAATACTTTGCCCACATGGCATTGTATACAGCATCAAATTTAATCTACGTGCTGAAAGTCCCAGGGACTTTGCAGACCTGTTACTCTCCTGGAAGCACTTTCCAAATGTCTGTGTTTATGATTTCGCAAGAGGTTTGGCGACACACACCAATTCTGCGGGTTCCTCATTCACTGCCTTTCCAGCCTTTTGAGGGCAGACTGTCTGATCCCACAGAAGAGAATGTGAAGGCAGCCAGGGATGGAAAATTGCTGGTATCACTGCCATGGCTACATGAAAGTGTGCACTGTGGGGAGGATAATGCTCATCCGGTCACTGGATCATCTGAGCACTATGTCTTATATGACCGCTTCCATGAGCAGAATGCCACAGATCCAAAGGACATACTACGCAGGATCCAACTTGTCCCTGAGCTGAAAGGGTGGTTGAATAGCCAAGTTGCTGAGCAGTTCTTTGCCAAAATGCGTAAAAGCAACTACTTCTTCAATAACATGACTCCATCAACCCATGCATTTCTTATGAGAAGTGTTATCCATCGTCATAACACCTCCACAAATAGAGCACTTCTGGAGAGGCAGTTAAACTCTGGATGTCAGCTTGAACTTCTAAACACCATCACCTTGTCTACTTTGGGACAAGCTGTCATAGGTGATGCATCAAAACGACGAAGCACAACTGTGGTGGCTCAGGCATCTTCAGCAACAAGTAAATTGCTTTAACATCAATGATCATACAAAGTCAGTCATGTAATTAATCTTGACCCATGTGACGTAATTGTTTGTTTTGTCTAAAAATTAAAAACTTCACTGAAATGCATATTCTAGTCATTTAATTGGTTCATAACATCAAATATTGTTGTACTTTAAGGATCTCAACTCACTCCAGCCGAGCCAAGGTCAACTGAAAGCATAGCTGCACAACCACCCACTGATGAAGCACAAACACAAAGTGAGCACTATGAATATGAGTTGAAATAACTAATGCCTACTACTAACTGGGAGGAGTTTAATGTTGGGGATAGGTGAATGCTACTGTCAGATCAAATGCAGTGAGATTAATGTATATGAGCATTAATAAGAGTAACTGTTTCATTTTTCTTGTAGATGTTGGCCCTTCGCACCATTGTGGGCAGCATTGTGCAACACTTACTGCCATCAGCAACCTCAGGCCCTGTAGAACAATGTGGTCAGCTGGAGGAGATCATCCCCTCCAGGAACAGCTGGTACATAAATGCATAGCTTATTTGACAGAATTTAATTTCTTCTTCTTCCATTGAAGTAATTAAAGGATTTTGTTGATATTATTATTATTATTATTATTTAATGCTACTTTTAATTTGTCTTTCTTGTAGGTCAGCTATGTTCTGGATGAGGGTAGGCCTGCCAATGAAATTATGATTAAGGATGGCCCTACATGTTTGACCAGAGAGAACCTGTTATCTTTAGGTCTAAACAGGGAAATGGACTCAATGGTGGGTGAAATACTTTGTTGGAATGTTAAAGTACTCAATATTTTTTAATTGTAAATACAGCAAAAAAAAAAACATTAAATCATGTGAACAGGTGGGAAATGCTTGTCTGAGGCTTGTTAAGGAGATGGTTGAGTTACAGGTATGTATACACATGTATTAACGTATATTTTAGAGGGACCTATGTGAGCTCTGTGCAGTACAATAAAGTCAGCTGTCTTTCTTTAGGGGAAAAAGGTCTTTATTATGGACCTCCACATCCCCCAACATGGCTCCCACCCTTGAGTTGTGACCCTCTAGGCAGTCTTCCTGTAAGTACCTACCCATTTGTACAGCCAACTCTCTACGCACACCTTGGCAATAGAATCGCCATTGGCTAGTATTTTTAATTTTTGAATAGTCAGCCCAGAGTGATATTTACTTGCATATCGCGAGTGATTTGCTCGCATTGTAGAGGGTTGACAGCAATAATTAAACTGATTTGAATTAACAGCATAACTTGCTTTCTTTTAAGGTCGACTCCGCCGAGAAAGATGCACTTATATTCCCGCTGTGGTCACAAGGCCATTTTTTGCTATGTGTAAGTAATGCATGCTTTCAAAGAAAGTTTCTCAAGCTATACTGTTGATATGGAAAAGAAGCATATGAAGATTCATTTTTACAAAGCTTATTGGAATATTACACATGAAAGGTTAACTCATTGCCAAGACTATTCTCAGGTGATGATGCCAGGCAAAAGAGGAATACTGTTCCTTGATTCGCTGTTTGCACAGTGGGAACAAGGCTTTGGAAACAAGGTCTACAGAGATATATTGAGGTTACACAATGATATATTTCGGCAGTCACGTTCCCTGACTTGCCCACATTAACACTAGAAGTGACAGAATTCCATAACTACTAGACCTGCCACAAGCGGTCATTTTTACCATTTATTGTATTAGTATATCTTTTAAAAACAACACCAAACTGTACATTTAATAACTAAAAGTATCTTAATTATAAAACATTTTATTTTAATATAATAAAGAAAATAGGCTAATAGAAAATAATTTGCGGGAAATGTAACAAATGAATACCGCGAAATTCAGTGTGGTCAATATGACCGTCTATGGCCGAAATAGGTATATGTTCATTTTTTTTTGCCTTATGTGTAATTTATATGAAAAACATTTCCTAAAAGTGTCTGTATATTCATTTAAAAAGTCAGCAGATAGTTGACTTTCAAAGTTAGATCTTAGATCTTTCAAAGATCAAAATTATTGCAGATATAAAATTCAAAACGGTCAAAATGACTGTCATGGCACTTCTAGTGTTAATGCAATTACGTTTGGCAGTCGTGTTCTTCTGACTTGCCCACGTTTATATACATCTACTCTCGGCAGTTGCACAAAAGCTCATGCCTGGGCCATGGGAAGAACAGTCAGGCCTGGATGTTGAGGTAATAATCATTTGCAATGAAAATGCACAAGAACATTGTATAAGGTTGATAGTCATTGTAAATTCTTCATAATGGGTGTTCTTTCTTCAAACAGGGGCTACCCCTACAACATTATGGGATTGACTGTGGATTATTTATGGTTATGGTGGGTTGCCAAGCTCATTTTTAGGATGTTTAGTGATGTCCACACAACATCCATTGTCCATTTTTATTCATCTTGGTAAATTTATGCTCATACAAATGACATGACAACATAATAGCCTTTCTGCCTTTACAGTATACCTGGTACATAACTGTGGAGGCAGCCTTTGACTTCACCACCGTAAGTGCAGTCTTGGTGTTGACAAAGATGTTTAATGTTAATTGTGGTGAATCACATTACAACTGTTCTTATCTTTAGTCTGACATGCCATATCTGAGGAGTTGGTGGTGCAAGGTTTTGCTCGAGAACCTTGAGAATGAGGAGTATGGTTTGTGAAATGAGAAGTAGTACATTAATAGATAGTACTGTCAAAGTGGGAAAGCATGATGAACATATTTGGTCAATGTCAATTACGGACATGGTCGGAGATTTTACACAGGAAGGCAGGAAGATGGGGGATGGAAGTCTGCCGCCTGTTTTTCGTGTCCTTAGGAAAAGGAGATACAGCACTTTGGTAATATTTCAGTAAAAAGTATTGAAAGTAGCATGTATTATGTAATATGCAGCTTTTTCTTAAACTGTGTTTTTTTTGTTTTCCTTTTTTTTAAAAAAGGTACCTACGATCCCAGCAAAGATGTTAAGGGTTTCACAGGATGGGGCTGTGGCCACTGACATTTTGCAGGTATGTGTTCATAATCACTTTAATGTTGATGAAATGGCTTGCAATGACTCTATATTAAATCTTGTTTCATATCTACAGTTGCCCGATGACATTCTCCAGAGGATCCTTGTCTTTGTAGTTCTACAAGACGGCTGCTCTGCAATCCCGAGGCTGGCTCTGACGTGCCAGAGATTAAACAACATTGTCAGCCAGGAGCATTTTCAGCAGGAGGCACACTTCAGCTGGCTTGATAGTGAGTTCAATAAGTGTGGTTGCCCCATCGTGTTTTTTTTGTGGGTATAACAATTAGGCTAGATTAATATCACCCTCTTCCATTTCCCTAACATGAAACTTTTGGCAGTTAAAGATTTGTTCATTTATTGTCTGAATTGTGACTTTCATTGTGTTTTGAAATTGAACAGGTGTAGTGAATTGGAAAAGACTTTCAGAGAGACACCGTCAAATGTACAGAAAGCCGTACACCATCTCTATATGCAGCCGCCTACAATGCAGCCAGCTTTACAAAGACTGTGGGGCTGGCTACCAGGGAAATGGACAACGGGGAGTGCTTTTGGGGTTTTACTCCTCAGATGACAACCCTGGCTACTGTAGCTGGGATTGCTTTTTGGATGATGGAGGTCTTGAACAGTGAAGTGTGAGTGCGCGCAGTGTTGTCTTTGATGTAACAATTTTGGTCACTTTTTTGTAATTCAAGTGTTTTGTCAATATATATATTTATTTAAACAATTCAATTAACTGGAAATTATTCTTCATTATTTTACTGTGGTTGATTTGCACGTTATTTTGCTTTAAATACAAAATTCTAAATAATTATTTTTTTCATATTTGTATTTTTTTTACAGTATGGTCCCTTGCAGTTATTGTGTTGTAAAAATTTAAGATTATTTGGTTTTTTTGTTTTTTTGTTTTTTTTTTACATAAAAACAATTAAAACTTAAATTATGGAAATTATTCTTCATTATTTTACATTGGTTGATTTGTACATGTTATTTAGCTTTAAATAGAAAATTCTGAAATTATTTTTACTATAATATTATATTTAAAAGTCATAAACCGTAAAAGTTTAGTATACTGCTTTGATATTGTGTGTGAAGATTAGGTGAGGTCACCTATATATGCTTCGGTTAAATAAATTATATATATATATATATATATATATATATATATATATATATATATATATATATATATATATATATATATATATATACGCTCGGTTGCAGTCATAGACAGTATAAGGCCGCAGTAGAGGTGACGTATTTCTGCTTTTGAATGGAGCTCCACTCGCCCCGTAGTCTGCAGCCAGCCCCTATTGGAGACGTACGGCACACAAAGTCGTATTTACGTCATCACGGATGAGACCAGCACACTGTGTTTATCCATTAAAGTACCAAAGACCACGGGACGGGCTATGAGCCATTCACCGCATCTCTGAGTGATAAACCAACAGTTGCCTTCTCTCCCACGATCGTGAAACCGGCTTCGGCACCGCCACTCCTCGTACTAACTGCACACACACACACGCAACCCCTCACAAACTTTTGGCTAGTAGATAACTTTGTGATCTAGCTCAGCTTTGTCCCCAAGTTATCATTCAAGCGGAGACACAAGGTAAACGGGCAGACGCCATTAACCGGCTTCTATCCGCCCACATTCACGGCCATACTCTCTGGCCGGAGATCTCGCGTGACATACTCTCAAAGAGAGTCACGTCCGCCATTTTGTGCGCGTCACTCTCACATAAACACACACACACACACATACCTACATACATATCTTCCTCATGTGTTATATGCTTATTTTTGGTTACTATATCTAATCATGTCACTGTTTAGTTTGATTATTGATAATTTATTGATATTACTGCATAAATACATTTTTATATTTCAAAGAGCAGTGTTTTGGTTTGGTTTGCATGCACATGTGTCAAAGGCTGGCTGAGGATGTCAGTGCTCGGATTCAAGCCATTCATTGTTCCCTTTTTAAAATTGATATTCTCCGGATGACGATTTTCCTAAGAGAAATATCTAATAATGAGACTGTTATACTGTCTGGTTATTAGTCCCTGATTCTAGGATGGTGCCCCGGCGATATTAATCCTTATTAATATTCTATTGATTTTGATAACTAATTATAAAAAATAAAATTGTTGAATTTGAAGGATCAATACTGCCCTGCAAAAGCAAAAGACCTTAACTCACTAGAGTGTGAAACTGAGAAAAATGACTTTAAAGTTTCTGTTTTGTCCAGACAAAAGTATTATAGATAGGACTCCCAAAATTTCACAACTAGTTGCTATACAGAAGAAATGTTTGTATGCAAAACATCTTGAGCTCAAAATTGACCTTTGACCCTTGTTTGGCAGTTAATGTACTCTGCCTTTGTATCATGTGCCAAAAATCAGGAGTCATGCAAAGGCAAAAGGCCGTAACTGACATATAATCAATATTTACTTGCTGTTCACCATACTTACATCCATTATAAGAACACCTAACCAAGGTCTAGTCATCATGGTATTTGTTTTAAATTATATAGAAGACCTTTGGTTGTTCCTATTTATTGCTATAATGATCAGGATAGTGCGGCAACACTAACACAGTTAAACAGTATAACAGATAAGTTACTTTGCAGTACAGTATGTACAGTATGAATAAATACAATACATATTTTCACAATAAAGATAATTTAATTATAATTGAATACAAAGGTATATGTATTTAAATGCAAGCTATAGAGTAATAATTAATTAAACATTAGACCAATACATTAGAGATTAGAGACTGCTCATTCCAAATTTTTTACTGCGCCTAAATAAAATCTTACTGAAAGCTAATTTTTTGAGATATCAACCTAAAATTTGGAACACAACTTGTCCATAGGTATATATGACAAAGCATTCTTGAAATACAACCATTTAAGTTTGGATAGTGATTTTCATGTATATGCGAAAAAAGGGGGAGGGGTGACAGTTAAAGGGTTAAGGGCCACCAAACTGCTCAAGATGCTCAGTCAACGAACTTGACTTGGATTACTATTTTTTAATTCTGAGATAATATAGACAGAGTATACCGAAAAAAAGTTGGAATTACTTTTACTATTTAGGTTAGCCTACTTTGTACGGACGTTAGCGATAACGAGCTGTAAAATCTGACGTGAACACCTGCAAGAAGGAAATATGGCTCAAACACGTATGGATTGTTGTGGATACAGCAGATGACGTGCATTGCTATGGATTATATCTTCTATGGATTATATCGGATTGCATGGAAAGGTAGGATGCCTCTGTATTTAATATTTGGTTTTCAGCATCTGATGTGAGGCGAGTGTCAGCGTAAACGTTAGCGCTAATTTACGTGACACCATTAAATTTAGCAAGCTCCGGGGCTGTCACTGACGTTGACAGATCTGAACCATCGCCCTATCACATCGCTATCACAGAGTAATAATACAAACAAGCAGTCGGCAGTCTACACTTTATTTCAAAGATGTGTTGTGTGTATGTTACGCGGTTTGGTGACAATAAAAGAGCGGTAATCTTTGACAGTATGACAAAGCCAGAGTACAGTAACATCACAGCGGCACCGTAACATCTCCCTTGATGCCCGGCGAAACAAAGTCAGAACACCTTAAACTCAAATTCAGCGTGCCGGAACAAAGGCTAAGAGCCGTAACAACTGTTACGGCGTTCTGCTGTGGTTTCTCGTATGGTTTTGGATGTTACGGTTGTCATAGCCCTTTAATTTCTCGTTAAAACAATCAAATTGACTCACGATATTTATTCACATGATAAAGGAGGTCTTGAATACCCCAAAAATGACATTAACTCATTTTTGACCAAACATGATGTTACGGCGTTTTGCCTTTGTAGGGCAGAATAAGCTAGTGTTAATTCTAATCAATGTTCCATTAATTTTGATAATTGATGGTTCTATTGATTTTAATAATTGATTAATATGATAATTATTAATTATTGCTAATAACCAAACCCTCTCCTAAACGTAGAGCCCTACACAGCCAAAAATTACCTCAGCATGCTGCCTTGAAGCTGAGATTTTAATCTTGAAATATTAGCTTGTCTTGGTGTAAAATGAAGGCATTGTATGACGAAACTATTCTTTTTTTTTTCACTGTGCAGAACAAAGAAATTGTTTCTCTTTGAATACTTTGATGCTGTATCGTTGATAAATTGAGCGATAGTCTCTGCGATAGCTGTGTGAACTTCTGCTCTTGTAAAAGTCCCATTCAATAATCTCTCAATAAATTGTGCATTAACTAAAATTAAACCCAGTAATGAAACAACAGGAATGCCACCCATTGTAAAAAAAAAAAAAAAAACATTAGAAATGTACTTGAGTGAGAGTAGAAAGTACCTGCTTGAGAGTAGAAAGTACCTGCTTTTAAATGTACTTAGAAAATAAAAAAAATTAAATGTAATGGAGTAAATTAATTTATTTGTGTTCAGCAGAAGAAAGAAAGTCATACACAATTCATGAGGGTGGGTAAATGATGAGATAATTTTTCATTATTGGGTGAGCTTTTCCTTTTAAGATGTCACTTGGTTTCATATTTTGTTATCTAATGCAAAGAAATTCAGACATTTTACACTGTGACTCAAGTGTCCAAACGTTTTTGGACAAATAAAACTAATAATTTAATACATTAAATGTAAATAAAATAAAAGGGGCTACTTTGTGACCTGACTTAAAAAATAATTTAAATGAATAGAGATTGAGTGCAGTGACTTTCACTGTTACTACTAAGGAACAACGAGTGCTTTTCATGTCAATAAATCACCATGAAAGGCATGGGAATGACAGGAAACAGAATATTGGGACACTGCTGTCTCAAAGGGTCTTGGTCAGTGGGGCAGATGCCTAGGAAACAACTGTTAGTACACTATCAACAAACTCCTTGACACCTGACCAAACTTCCTGTGTGGAAAGGAAGTGAGAGTGGCCACAGGGGCCACAGTTAACAGTCAGCTCATGCACTGATAGGAAGGAAGAGGGAGAGAGTGAGATAAGGGCAGACTTAACCTGCCGTTTATCAGCTATCTGACATGAGGAGAAAGGCCCAGTGCACTAGATGATCAAATATGACATTGTACGTGTTATGTATTATTATTCGAGATTGGCCAGGAGTACACACACACACACACACACACACACTGCCACTCTCCCTCGCAACCACGCAGACAATAATATCAAATCAGGCTAATGTCTTGCTTAAAATATTTCAGGGTTGAGTAAAGTCTCCTATAAAATGAAAATTAAAAATCTGCTGTAGGAAAAAAAAGGAAAAATAAGGAAGACCAAAGCCATGCGTTCCTAAAGTTTTTAAAACACTAAGATGCCATGAATATTAATGTTCTGAAAATGACAATAGCAGAACTGAGCTGTTTTCAGAAGAGGGCAACATGTTTTAGGACCTGAATCTGTTGTTTATCATATCCGTACAAGTCCATATCAAGCACAGCACATGGCAAGACAACACCACCTGAGTTGCTGCTGCTACACCGTGTATTGTGACCCATGGAATGAATAAATAATTAAATAAACCTTTGAAAACAATACTTGGAGAAGGACACACAGCAGCACTGGCTGCAAAATATGTTTTAACATGCCACAGCCTGAGACACAGTGGGTGAATATGTATTACCCAAGTTTGTCACCCAATTGTTCAACACAGTGATCCTCAGTACATGTATGTGTGTGAATATACTGTATGTGTATACGGTGTGTAAACATGTTTGTGATCTTCAGTTTTATGTCAACACTGTGATTTTCTGCCGTTCAGGAACTGCCGTATCATTTGTTATGTTGTTTAATTATCATTAAATTATTGATTAATGTTTTATTTAAAAAAAAATTACATACAACCTCTGCTTTGGCAATATTGTATTATTCACAGTCATGCCATTAAAGCCATTTTTAATTTAATTGAAATTAGAGAGAGAGAGAGAGAGAGAGAGAGAGAGAGAGAGAGAGAGCGAGAGAGAGAGCGAGAGAGAATGACTGATTGAACAGAGAGTCTACAAGAAGTGTAGCCTAACAGTGTATATCTGACCAGCTGTCTTTCTGAGCACTGTGTTAGCATGTTTTTGAAGCAGCAGTGCATGAGCATCCTAGATCACTACATATTTCGCAGTCAAAGTCAGCCCAACCAGCGTAATGAAACAATGACAAGTCATCCAACGCTTGCAGAGAGCAGCCTCTAAAATCCCACTCTAGTGCCCACATTACCCTCTATTGCTAAGCCAAACCATTTAATTGGACATTATCATTATCACACAGTGTTGTATTAACCTAAAGTAATATACATCATGGGAGTTTCTGTATGATAGCAAACTGGAATTATCACCGCTGTTTTCCCATCATAATTGCACACATAGAAAAAGTAGTCACCGTAAATTTGATATCAGTGTGTTTAAATATGTAATTTTATATAAGAATGTGCCGAGATGTTAATAACTAAATTACTTTTTATTGCAGACTCTTAACAAGATTATAAATTTGATAACTGAGGAGATATGTTCCAAACCTCAAGTATTCAAACTAAAATCAAGAGCATGCTATAAGACTGAAGCTCTACTTTTACAAAAATCGAGAGTTCATTGCAAATCTGCCATAAACTTGCCAGAAATTCGCCACTGATCATTGTCACATGCAAATGAGCTTTGCGGCAAACTTTCAATTGTTGCCAAAGACTAGCTGCAGGTTCACCAATTTCTACCATACAGAAAATGTATTTAATTAAATATACTATACTTACATTTTTAGCATTTACTATATTTATGTGCAATTTACATAGTATGGTTATCTGTCAATGTCCAAATTGTCTATAAATGACTGTCTAAGCTTCCCTTGTGGAACAACAGTTAAACGTAGCAAAAATTAAAGATTTTTGTTTACATTTTCAGTTTTAAAACTTTATACAACTTACATCAGGGGTCTTAACTTCTCACTGATCAATCTTGTAAATGTGTCCTTGCAGTCCTTATCAGAGATAAAAGGAAGGGTCTTGAAATGAGGGTTAAGTAAATTATTTTCCAGATTTACATATCTTGAAAGATTACACAAGCACATTGGAATTGCATTACGGCATCGACACACACACACATTCTCACACACACACATACACGCACACAAACACACTTACAATAAACCAGAATGTAATCTGTTGTCACACAGATGTTACATTTTATAGACATTACTAGCTGTTTTTGTAATCATACCTAAACCTCAAGTCATTGTGCACAGCTGATTTGAGTTCCTTAATGATGGTAGAATCACTGGTAGTCTGGCGCATCTCCTAAAGTAGCTGTGCGTGCAACGGTGCAATGACATATAGAGTAGCAGAGCTCTCCCCATACATCGCAAGCGTTGCAGCCTTCATCGGCCGAAGAGCTTTCACAATGTCCTCTGCCACCATTATGTCTAGCTCTGTCAGGGTGCAAAGATTATTTTCACCCCTGCAGACTTCAGGAGAAAGCAGTGTAGCTGAGATTGCTGGTTGCTGTTCCAAAAATCTGTCAAGCATATCCAGCGCACTGTTCCACATGGTCACCACGTCAATTTTAATTTTGCGTAAGTTCAATAACGTGTTTTTCTTTGAAAATGTTACTAGCATTAGCACTCCTATGAAATAATGCCACTATGCGCCTAACTCGACCAAGCAACCGAAAAACGGCGGGAAGTTTCAGCACAGCTTACGATGCTAGATTTAGTGTGTGCGCAAAGCATACAATATGGAGCAGCTCCATCATCTCCATGGCACGTTTCATGTTGGCAGCATTGTCTGTCACAATGACTGGTATAAGATCCAGGAAATAACTTAGAGAGACTGCTGTTGCATTTATTAACTATTTACTGTACATTTTGTAAGCGAACATTACATTTGCATCTCACATGCTGAGAACAGAACAAGTGCAACACTAACATTTCTCAGAACCAAGATAAAAGCTAAACTTTTCTTAAAGGATCCTCACTATTCTATGTGTCACTCAATACATTATGCCCCTTTCTCCCAGTTGACAATTATGAAATCCTTGGTGGTGGAGTGGGCTCAGGCACTTTCCCGGCCTCATTCAAACTTCCAGGAAGTCTGTCAGCAGGGGCCTCCTTAGCTGTTGCAGACAGGGGTGGCACTGGCATTTCAGATATTACATTCTCAGGCAAAAGGTTGGTGCGGTCATCAGACTTGTGTAATGGGGTGGAAGCAGAAGGGACCGCTCTTTCTTGTAGCTCAGCAACATGTCGTCGATGCATTTGCCCGTTACTAGTCCTGATCTATATAACAGTAGACGTGTGACATCAACAACAAAACCAGGAAGCCATTTAGAGTTCCTGGTGTAACTCCTCATGTAACCCATGTCATTTGTTTTGAACCCCCTGACAGTGCCCCCTGACATTTTTTTTTTGCATTCTTCTCCTGTTTGCTCAGGAGTAAGCGTGGAGTCAGTCCAGGGCTCAGCAGGGCTCTTTCCTGTTGCTGAATTCGGTGTGAAAAGCTGCGACAACAGAAATCGAGGAAGCCGAGTCTGCCATTCACCTTTAGTGATGCAGGATAGGGCCTCTTTGGTTGTTTGCACCATGCGTTCAGCTTGACAGTTTGAACCAGGGTAATAGGGCGCAGTGGTGACATATCGAATGCCATTACATTGGGTAAATTCTTGAAACTCAGCAGAGGTGAGGAAGCGCCATTATCTGAAACAGTGACATCAGGCAAGCCATGTATTGCAAACAAAAGAGTCTCAGTGTGTTAACTACTGGTGAGGATGACATGGAATTCATCAGAGACGCTTTCAGCCACTTGCTGTGTCAAAATGATTAACAATTCAACAATTATGTTGCATGGCATGGAGGTGCATGGCATGATTTCTGAAAGGTATTGCATGTCTTAACAGTATCCTCTACGTCCCTATCCATACCCGGCCACCCCACATAATTCCTTGCAAGACCCTTCAAGTGCAAAATGCCAGGGTGTGCATCGTGCAACATAGCGAGTACCTCCCTCCTTGCCAGGTTGGGAACAACCACATGACTTCCCCATAACAAACTGTTCTTATACACAGATAGCTCATGACTGCACATGACAAAGGGCTTGAAACAGCTGTCCGTCACATTGGTGGCCATCCATGTAGAACCCAGCACAATAATCGTGACAGGACGGGGTCCTGCAGTGTAAGGGCAGCAATTTTGTCAGCATGCATGGGGCATCTGGCACCATATCCAGTAACAATAATTCCAAGGGTGGTGGCATAATTATGGCAAGTGCAGGTAAGGGGAAAGTAGCTCAGGGCATCAGCAATTCCGATCTGTTATCCAGGTCTGTAGCTCGTAGTCATAAGCCCAGAGAATCACACTTAAGCATAACATACATGGTGACAGAACTGAAGGCATTGGCTTAGAGTGGTGTAGTAGGCCCAGTAAGGGTTTATGGTCAGTGAAAATCACAAAATGACAGCCTGCAAGATATTGGTGGAACTTTCTGAGAGCGAAAATGACCGCCAATGCCTCCTTATCAATTTGAGCATAATTCCTTTCTGTGGAAGTCCTGTTCTGGAAGCAAAAAAGATGGTCCTTTCCTGGCCATCACGCTCCATGTGGAACAGCAGGGCCCCAAGGCCATAAGGTGAGGCATCACAAACAACTGCCAAGGATTTCTTTTCATCATAGTGTGCCAGCACTTTATCCATTTGCATCAACTGTTTTGCCTGATCTTAATGCCATTTTGTGTGTAGCTCCCCACTGCTTTGTAGCAGACTGGTCCAGAAAACGATGTGGGGTTCCAGGTTGGTGGCTTTGTTGGGTAGAAAACAGCTGTAAAAGTTAACTAATCCCAAGAATGCTTGGAGCTCTGGTTTGTTCCGAGGAGCCTGTGCCTTCTGGATGGCCTCTACCTTTTCATGGGTTGGGCCCCAATCTTTTTTTGCTACGGCCACTATGGGTGTGGCCCCCTTTGCATGTCGAACAGGTTCAGAACAGGCTGACAAACCCCAATGTCTTAGAAGACCTCAGCATATTCAGTCAAGAGTGCCTCCATAGACTGCTGTACCCTGTGTACTCCCTCCACTGATATACATAGAGCCTCAAACCAGTCTTATCCCAATTGGCTTGTACCCTGTCCCTAGATGACAAACAATGGGAGAATGTTTGTGTCCCTTCATACAGTACTTCCACAAATATTTTTCCTTTCACTTCCAGCATTGTCTGTGACCACTGCCTTAGTATTACATTTCAGGGGGTTGAGCTGGCCAGAATGTGTGATAAGTCTGTTCACTTATCAAGGAGCATACGGCTCCTGAATCTACCTCCATTGTGTGTGCTTTTTTATTTAAAATGACAGTTGCCAGAATGGTCTCTTCCACCCACCTGACTTCTTACTGGTGTTGTAAATGGAGTAATCATTCTGTTGTTTGTGTGTTATGATATTTGTTTGCTGTTCTGCTCTGGAATTGGCTGTACACTTGTCAGTACTGTTTGCAGTCTTTTTCAAACACTCACAAGATATGTGCCCCCTTTTTACAGTAATGATATACTGCAGTGGCAAACTTACAGGCTTGTGCGGTGTGCTGGCTGCCACATCTGAAGCATGGTCTATCAGTCTTCTGCTGTTTGCTTTGTGCTGTTTAAAAAAAAACAAAAAAAAAAAAAACTGGGTTATGAGCTGTATAATGGACATTGTCCCCAGGAGGTGATTCATGCTGTTGTTGATGATGTAGGCAAGCATTTGACAATGCTATTTCAGCGGCTAGCACCTTTTCCTCTACTTCTCTAAATGTGAGCATAGTTTCAGTAAGTAAGCGATGCTATAGTGCTTCATCCAAAACCACACACGGTCCGATCATGCAGCATAGCTTTTAGCTGATCCCCGAAAAGCAAAGTGCACAGACAATCATCTAAGCTCAGCGATGTAGTTAGAAATGCTTCGATTTGGCTTTTGTTTACAATTGTGGAAATGGAAACACTGAACAATCTATTATGGGGCTGGACTGTAATGGCGTTTTAAGGCAGCCACAATATTTATATAGGTCATAGTAGAGAGTTGTGTTGGGGCTAGCACAGAATGCAAAGTGGAATATGTTTTTGCACTACACACACTGAGCAGCATGGAGCGGTTTTTTCTATCATCCACATTGTTGTTAGCATGAAAAAACATTCTAGTCATTCGATGTATTCCTAAAAATAATTAATTGAACATTCATCAAATTCCTCAGTACAACCCATGGTAGCTGTGTTAGTACTCACAATTTTTCACAAGTTTATTGTTTTTGCTTGTTCGCTTCACAATCTGCTCTGTCTGCACAATGTCAGTTCGGATCAGCTCATCACAGTATAAGATCCAAGAAATAAATGAGGGAGACTGCCATTGCATTTATGAACTATTTACTATGCATTTAGTAAGTGAACATTACATTTGCATCTCACATGCTGAGCACAAAACAAGGGTAACACTAAAATTTCTCAGAACCAAGCTAAACTCCTCCCAATCCTTGGTTTACTTAAAGGAGCATCACTATTCTAAGAGTCACTCAATACATTACAACCAAATCATTCTTCATGAGCTTCCACTCTTCCAAAGCCTGTGAAAGCATTGCAGAGATATTTGCCCCTGTGTGGCTAGCCGGCATAGCCCTGGTCTGCAACAAATTTGAAACGAGAACCCAGTCATCACGTACTCTATATTGTGGCAGGTAATTGAGACATAGGTGTCTTGATTCCTTGATGACCAACCATCGCAGGTAAGGGCCACCCTGTCCGGTGACTGTAAGGGACAGAGCGTTTCTTTTTACCTCATTATACAGTCTTGGGATTATCTCTTCACTCATCTATTTGCAGCTAGGGATAGAATAACGTAGCTCCAGCACATTCAGCATGTAGCGAATTTCGTCGTTTTTCACAATGCTGTGTTGTGCACAAAAAAATGTATTTGCAAATAAATTTGCAATTGACAATTTATTTTTGTGCACAAGTTGAATTGTGAGGAATTTTGTTAGTAAACACATTTTCTATTATTGGTTGTCTGTTTGGTTGTTGGGTGTTGAAACCTGCCTGTCTGGATGATGTCTTGTCATATGGTTCCATAGATTTGTAGTATTACTACTGTACCTCAAAATAGCAAATCATGCACATTGCTTTTCTTCTGTCAACAGTAACTTGGCCGTCATGCTTGCATTTGTCAATAAGAAGAGAGGTTTGGAAACATTTCTAGTAATTATTACAGTGAAAACATAAAAATGTCCCACAAGGAAATTATATATAATGCTGAAATATAACGCCTTCTTTTGCTATTTAATAGCTTTTAAAATCCTTTATTATTTCTGTGTGGTTACAGTTTTCAGTGTTGTAAGTATTTAGATAGTTAGTTCTGTACAGCAGTACCACCGCTCTCTAATTGCAGAGAACGCAGCCTAGGTAGGGCACCAACTCCGGTCATGGAACACTCAGAAATATAGTGCACTATTTTGTAGGAGTGTCTGAATTCTGAGTGAGCCACTCGTTTCCTACTTTTGTTCACTCATTGTTCACTCATTCTTACACACAATGCACTCTAATTTCAAGTGCACATTTCAAGTACACTTGATGACGGTTGAAGCTGAAAGTTTACTGCTTCCTTCATTTATTTATTTCATGCAGAATGTAGTAAATTACTTTTTGACAAATCACTACTGGATTAAAACAACATAACATATAGATAGACAAAACATACAGATACATTTTAAAATGTAATCTTTATTTGATCAAATGTGTTTACTCTTTATATTAACACACAGTATATATTAAAAATGACAAACAGAATGAAGATTTATTGTATTAACAAATAAGGCCCAAGTATTTTATAATTTCATATGTGACGTTTCTGCACAGCCCCAGAGTTCCGATACTCTCGGCCGAATTCACTCATTTCGTTCACTTACTTGCTGAGATATAGTGCACTAACTGCCATTCACTATATAGGAAATAGTGAATGAGTGAACGATTGCGGACAAAGCCACTCTTGTTGCGACGATTGCCTCGTGTGCACATCACACACGCGTACCCCACGCACCTTGCTGTGCATGCGCTGAAATACAAATGGCAGTGATTTCTTGGATGTTTACATGGATTTATACAGTTAATCCACCTGATGTAGCTGCAATAGTTTCCAGTACTCTGCAAGGGCATGGAGTAAATGCTTAAATACTGCTTATGACATGCGGGAAAATATATTGCTGCACTGATTTAAAAATGTCAACTTAAAAACTGATGTCATAAGAGCCCAGTTACAGAATAACCCTGAAATGACATCTCATTACACAGAAAAGACAGAATTCACCTCAGCGTGCTGCCTGAAGTTGGAGCTGTGACTTTAATCTTGAAATATCAGCTTGTCTTGATGTTAAAAGAAGGCATTGCATGACGAAACATTCTTTTTTTTCACTGTGTGGAGCGAAGAAAGTGTTTCACTTTGATATGTTTGAAGCTGCTGCTCTGATGACTTGAGTGACAGTCTCATCACTCAAGTGGGAGCATCTCATCGCGCGCAGCGGTGTACTTCCATTCTCGTAAAAGTCCCATTCAATAATCTCTCAATAAATTACACGTTAATTAAAATTAAACCCAGTAATGTAACGACAGTAACAGCAAATATTGTAAAGAAGTAAAAGTAATAAAAAACATTGAAATTTTCTTGACTGAGAGTAAAAAGTACCCACTTTTAGACCTGCTCTAAAAGTAAAATTTTCCTCAAAATGTTACTCAAGTAAATGTAAGGAGTTACTACCCACCTCTGACTTTTCAGGTTCGTAACTACAAGGGGAGGAGAAAAATCTTTAACTGACAAAGTCTGGGACTAATTGTGCAAACTGAGCACAAACACAAACTGTAAATGTGTGACAAGCAAAACATTTTTTTAAAGGTGACAAGTTATAGTCTCATAGTGTGCATAAGTTTTCGGTGAACTATCCCTTTATGCTTTGTTTTGATGCATAAAAAACTGCACTGTGAGTTTGCTTTTTAATTGTTATTCTTATATAAACTACTGGTCAAACGTTTTGAAAATAAAATAAAATAAAATAAAAAAAATATTATAAAATGTGAAGAAAAAAATAAAGAAAAATGTGTATATTATATTTATACCAACTTCTTGAAGTATCACCCTGGGATGCTTTTTAAACAGTATTGAAGCAGTTCCCATCTATGTTGGGCACTTATTGGATACTTATCTTTATTATTTGGTCCAAGTCATCAATTTCAAAACTTTTTTTTAAATTAATTTTTATATTTATAATGAAATAAATTAATATGGTCCACAATTATATTTTTGTCTACAAAACGTATTTCAAATATTTAAGCATACACCTTAAGATCAAAAGATTTTCAAGAAACATTTCAGTCAAGTGTTTCAAAAGTTTTGACT
Organism: Xyrauchen texanus; assembly: GCF_025860055.1. Classification (NCBI taxonomy): domain Eukaryota; kingdom Metazoa; phylum Chordata; class Actinopteri; order Cypriniformes; family Catostomidae; genus Xyrauchen; species Xyrauchen texanus. The sequence goes on along the minus strand of NC_068299.1, from coordinate 18,587,931 downwards.
GGTAGGGTTATTTTATTTATCTTGTGTGTTATAGAAGTGCAGTGGACTATCCATTGAGCATTGAGCAATTCCATCTTTATGGTTGATGAGAAGAATGCTTTTTAGGCTTATCTCATCCATTAATAATACGATTAGAAAAGAAAACACGTACACATACAGACAGAAATGTGCTCCCACTGTAAAGATAGGCTCATACTGTTGTCCATTCTGTGACACCTGTGAGGACACTGCAAACAGTCACTTGCGCTTTATCTTTCCTTTGAGCTGAATGGTGTCTACAGCTTTATTGGTTAGTTAGTTAAGAAAGTAGGCCAGCAAAAGCAGGACACAATAATAATTCGGTGAGCCCGCCAATGATGAATCTGTGTGCCACGGTACATTATAGAGGGATAAAAGAAGAGGGGGGTGAAGGACAGTGCCTTCTCTGAACCTTAATCAGATGCATATCAGACTAAAAGCATCAGAGCAGCAAATCCCAGCTCCAAAGTGCCGCACCGCATCACACAATGCCGGCCACCCTCTCTCTCTCTTTTCTTCCATTACTCTCACACACTCCCCCACCCACCTTTACCCTGAGCTCTTTATAAAGGGTTGGTAGATAGATTCAAGTCTTTATTGGAAGATCATATGGGATGACTGCAAAATCCCATTACTTGTTGATTAAGTATTGATCCGACCCCCAAGTATTAACAAGTAAGCTAATATGGAGTGACCCGTGAGACCAGTGGTTGTGGAGCAAAGAAATCAAATGCTTTGGGGACAGAGAAAAAGAGAGGGAGGGTGAGAGAGAGAGACAAAGAGAGAGAGAGAGAGAGAGAGAGAGAGATCATACAGAAGACAAAAAAGGGCATTGCGTAAAGTGAATAGACATAGACAGATGTGAAGAAATAGACATTGAGAAAGAGTCCTGCTTCAGACGTGTTAGTGAACTTCTGTCTCTCGGTTCTGGTTAAAATGTCACACATCAATGTGCAGATCAATGGCCACCTTATTTTCAGCCTCCTTCTTATTGCCATTATGAGATTGCGCTCCTCTCGTACCTCCTAATGACTTGGGATGAATTACCCCCCTCCTCTGTGTCACAGTACAGCAAACATGTTTTCATGTCTTTTGATTCAGTGTGGCCCCTTCATCCATGCTCTGTGTTCTTCTGACACTAACAGTCCATGCCACCACCCACAGGCCCAAATATTCAAACCCGAAGGGTACAGGAAGTATTCAAAACATGGTCCACAGCTATTTTTTTCTTTTAGATTTTATTAAATCCTTTGCAATCCACTTTATATTACAAATCTTTTTCCAAAACTCCTTTTAAAGGAATAGTTCACTGCAAAATGTTGTCATAACCTTCCGATTAATTTCATCCTGCTCTAACAACAAGCTCCAAAAAGGACAAAGTTCATATGAATTGTGCACTATATTTCAAGTAATTTGAATCCATATGATAGCTTGAGTGAGGAGCATGCTGGAATTTAAGTTACTATTCAATAATAACCTTTCCCTCCACCAAAACTTTACAATTGACTACAGCATTATATCAACTACGAAAATGGCTCGTCAACTGCGTTTATGCCAGACACCATTGGTTCTCTCATGTCTCATTATCAAAAGCTATGCCATAAAACCTGCATCATATTTGATTTGAGAGGCTCTTAAGCTGCAGCAGAGGACAAAATCACGAGTGATTATCAACTTAACCCCGCTTTTATGTTCGGGTAATTTTGACCTGTTTAAGAGTTAAAAACTGTGAACAACTACTTTTACTATTTAGTAAATGTTCCTGGATTGTTTTGTGGATTCTTCACAACAATGAATAAATCAATAAGTATCAAAAAAAAAAAAAATGTGTGCGTTTTCGGCATTATCAGGCAGATATTTACATTCTGAAATGAAGTTATTTTAGATTAAAAAACTTTCAAATGGAAACAATTTGAAAATATTTCAGTCATCAGCTCTTTTTAATAAAAATAAAGGATTCCCTTTATATTTACTGTAACACTGAAAAGTACCACCACTGAAAAATGTTTGGCACTCTCTCCAGATCTTAGAAGTTGCAAAGCCCCTCAGTCTTCTCTTAAAGCGGCTTCACCTATATATAATATGCAGGATTGGGGAGTAACAGAATACATGTAACTGAATTACATATTTAAAATTCTAAATAAAAGTAACTGTATTGCACAACAGTTACAATTTAAATCATTGGTAATTCGAATACAGCTACATAAAAACAAGTATTTTGATTACTTTGCATTTTCATTTAATATTTAGTCCTTTCACATGGAAAGATGTATACATATAAATTATGCAATCCAAAGTGCATTTAACAGCGATGAAACACTTGTGTTACATTCATAAGAGCACAGAGAAGTATGTTTGAAGTAAGTTTGGAGCAGAAAAAATTGAAATAAACCTTGTGTAAATTGTCAGCTTTACGCTAATTTAAAATGCTATTTCTAGACATTTTACATGTTGCCAGGCACAATCATATTTTTTTATCATGAAATTTCACGTTGGATCATATATATAAAAAAAAAAATTCTAGTAAGACCTTTGATAATAGGGCAAAAATTGTATTCCTGATAAATTTCTGATAAATTTCCTGTAAAAATATCTAAAAATCTTTAAAACACGATCAGTTTGATTGATCTTGTTTTAGAAACAATACTGCATATGAGTTTTTATAGTCAAAACCTGAAATTCTTACATTTATTCAAGTGCGATTGGACGTAGGGCTTACTCAGTCAACACTCAAAGTTATTGTGGCGACTATATTTGCATATCACGCACCTGTAGCCAGCATCTCTATAGGTAAACATTATTTAATCATAAATTTCCTTAGGGGAGCATGGCAGCTAAATCCCCCTTGCCCGTCTACAGTCCTGAAGTGCTCGTGGGGCCCCCCTACGAGCTTCTGGCTCTCTTGATTTGCTTGTGCTTTCTCTTAAGACCGCATTACTGCTGGCTTTGGCCTCAGTATGTCTGGAGTTTGGTCCAAATCCAGAAAAGTCATATTAATCACACCCTTCAGAGCGCAGGTGGTTCACCTTCAAGCCTTTTTCCCTCCTCCATTAAATTTGGATGAGGTACAGTCCTTGCATTTGTTATGCCCTGTGCGAGCGCTTCACACATCCATTGAGCTCACCCACCTGTTCAGACTGTCTGACCAGCTCTTTGTGTCCTATGGAGGACACACAAAAGAAATGTCCATCTCCAAACAGAGACTCTCACTGGATTGTTGATGTGATCACCCTGGCTTATGAGTCGCAAGGGGCGAATTGCCCAATTTGTGTTAAAGCACACTCAACTAGTGGCATGACCTTCATGCCACTAGTGGTTATTTAATCCAAGATGGTGGCGTGGTAGCACGCATCGGCCACTCCGGATCCACAATGGTGCTATTTTTGTTAAAAAAGCCCGACTATCGCAGCACATGGACATCGGAGCAACCGGTGTTCGTGTCTACCATCGCCAGACACTACTGAAATATAAGACTCATGCAAAAACCAAGCTGCATGATGACCTGCAGGAGGCGCTACGCGTACTCGGCTTGCTGCGGAGACAAGGCCTCCAGTCCTCAGCATCGCCTGATGCCGGTGGCCGGGGGAGAGGACATCGTAAGCGGTGTGCGAGAAAGCGGAAGCGCGGAAAGAGGGCGGGGGTCCATGCTAGGCTAAAAACAATCCCTAGCCGGCCGGCTCTCCCGTCTATCCTGCTCTCAAATGTTTGCTCCCTGGACAATAAACTGGACTATATCCGACTTCAGCAGGCTACGCAGCGTGAGTTTAGAGAAAGACGCAGCGTCTTTGTTTTCACAGAGACGTGGCTCAGCGACAGTTCCGGATGCCGCCATTCAGCTAGACGGGCTCGCCTCGTTTCGTGCCGACAGAAATACAGCTCTCTGCGGTAAGACTCGCGGTGGTGGCTTGTGTGTTTACATCAACACGGAATGGTGCAAGAACTCTATGCTAGTCTCTAGTTACTGTTCATCGCTGCTGGAGCTTGTGATTGTTAGACCTTTTTATCTACCACGGGAATTCACCACTGTTTGCATAACCGGAGTTTACATTCCCCCCAGCGCTAACGCTAAGGAAGCGCTCTGTGAACTGTATGGGGCTATGAGCGAACTGCAGAACGCTCACCCCGACGGACTGTTTATTGTCGCCGGAGATTTCAACCATGCGAATCTCAAGACAGTGCTCCCTAAATTCCATCAGTATGTGGACTTTGCAACGTGAGGGGCGAACGCGCTTGATCTTGTTTACACAAACATCCCAGTAGCGTACCGGGCGGAGCTCCACCCCCACCTTGGCTACTCAGACCACATCTCTGTTATGTTAATTCCAGCATACAGACCGCTCGTCAGACGCACAAAACTGCTTCAGAAGCAGGTGAAAACCTGGCCAGCAGGAGCCATCTCTGCTCTTCAGGACTGTTTTGAGTGTACTGACTGGCACATGTTCAGGGAGGCTGTAACATATCGCGACTCTACCAACTTGGAGGAATACACAGCATCAGTGACCAGCTACATCAGCAAGTGCATTGATGATGTCACTTTCTCCAAGACCATCACCACACGCTCCAACCAGAAGCCGTGCATGACTACGGAGGTGCGCACGCTGCTGAGGTCCCAAGACTCCGCCTTCAGAGCAGGCGATAAGGCAGCCCTAAGAACAGCTAGGGCCAAACTGTCAAGGGCAATCAGAGAGGCAAAGCACGCACATGCCCAGAGAATTCACAATCACTTTCAGGACAGCAGTGACACGCGGCGCATGTGGCAGGGCATCCAGGCCATCACCAACTACAGGACAACATCAGTTGCCTGTGACAAAGATGCCTCCCTTCCAGATGCGCTGAACGACTTCTATGCTCGGTTTGAAGTGCAGAACGACGTGGTGGCGAGGAAGACCACCCTCCTCCCAATCCACCAGGTGCTCTGTCTTACCACGGCAGATGTGAGGAAAACTCTACGTAGAGTCAACCCACGGAAGGCTGCTGGACCAGACAACATTCCTGGCAGAGTGCTCAGAGGATGTGCAGACCAGCTAGCAGATGTTCTTACCGACATCTTCAACATCTCTGAGCAGCGCCGTCGTTCCAATGTGCTTCAAGGCCACCACCATCATCCCCATGCCAAAGAAGTCTTCAGTGTCTTGCCTCAACGACTACCATCCCATCGCACTTACACCCATCATCATGAAGTGCTTCGAGAGGCTCGTCATGAGGCACATTAAGACCCAGCTGCCCCCCTCACTAGACCCACTGCAGTTTGCATGATCGTCCAAACCGCTCAACGGATCGATGCCATCGCCACAACCCTCCATCTGGCCCTCACCCACCTAGACAATAAGGACTCATACGTTCGAATGCTGTTCATAGATTTCAGCTCAGCATTCAACACAATCATTCCCCAGCACCTGATTGGAAAGCTGAACCTACTGGGCCTGGACACCTCCCTCTGCAACTGGATCCTGGACTTCCTGACTGGGAAACCTCAGTCAGTCCGGATCGGGAACAGCATCTCCACCACCACCACACTGAGCACTGGGGCCCCCCAGGGCTGTGTGCTCAGTCCACTGCTGTTCACTCTGCTGACTCACGACTGTGCAGCAATGCACAGCTCGAACCACATCATCAAGTTTGCCGATGACACGACCGTGGTGGGTCTCATCAGCAAGAACGACGAGTCAGCATACAGAGAGGAGGTGCAGCGGCTGACGGACTGGTGTAGAGCCAACAACCTGTCCCTGAATGTCGACAAAACAAAAGAGATGGTTGTTGACTTTAGGAGAGCACAAGGTGAACACACTCTGCTGAACATCGACGGCTCCTCTGTGGAGATCGTCAAGAGCACCAAATTCCTTGGTGTTCACCTGGTGGAGAACCTCACCTGGTCCCTCAACACCAGCTCTATCACCAAGAAAGCCCAGCAGCGTCTCTACTTTCTTCGAAGGCTGAGGAAAGCACATATCCCACCCCCCCATCCTCACTACATTCTATATAGGGACTATTGAGAGCATCCTGAGCAGCTGCATCACTGCCTGGTTTGGGACTTGCACCGTTTTGGACCGCAAAGCCCTGCAGAGAATAGTGAGAACAGCTGAGAAGATCATTGGGGTCTCTCATCCCTCCATCAAAGACATTTACAAAAAACACTGTATCCGCAAAGCAACCAGCATTGTGGACGACCCCACACACCCCTCACACAAACTCTTTATCCTCCTGCCGTCTGGCAAGATTTACCGAAGCATTCGGGCACTCACGGCCAGACTGTGTAACAGCTTCTCCCCCCAAGCCATCAGACTCCTCAATACTCAGAGACTGGTTTGACACACACACACGTGTCCTGAGTTGCACTTTAATTACTGTCACTTTATAACTGTCTGCTACCTAAATAACTGCTATGTGCATAGAACACTATCTTATAGTATGTTATGTTTACGTTTTTAGAAACTGTCATCTTTTTGCACTACTGTGTACTGGTCGGCGCTGCACTGTGTCTGTGTCTATTGTCCTGTTCATTGTCAGAAATTTGTTGTACTGTCCTGTACTTTTTGCACATGTTTGCACTTGCACTTTATATAGGTATATATAGGTATTTTATATAGGTATTTTATTTCGTTGTGTAGTCTCATGTGGTCCTGTGTTGGTCCTTTGTTGTTTTTATGTAGCACCATGGTCCTGGAGGAACGTTGTCTCATTTTGCTGTGTACTGTACTAACTGTATATGGTTGAAAAGACAATAAAAACCACTTGACTTTACCTCTTCATGGGAATGGACGAATGGTGTGTCCTTTCAAGACATATGTTTTGCAGCAGGATGGTCTCCTTAAAACACATTTGCAAGGTTTTACAACTTATATGTAACATCTCTTTCATCGCAAGTCCTCTCTGTCTAAAGCGCTTCCTATTCTGTTTGGCCAAACATATATTTATCCCCCTCCTTTCAAATACGGCTCCTCATCATTTTACTCAACCACCTGCATTCAGGCCATTGTAATTTTCCATAAAGTCACAAACACTTATATAATAAAACTTTGTTACTTTATGACTATAGTTCATATATCCATTCTGTGATCTCCTCCTGGCTCACCATGAGGGTCATTCACTTGCGGCATACTCATGTCAGTCGTCAGTTTTCCTCTGTGGGAGGGTTATGTCATGTTGTGTGGCATGATGGGTATCTGCTCCCCATAGCAACAGCTTAGTGACGCAATGTCAAGTGAAATGAATCGTAAGGGAACGTCTTGGTTACGTATGCAACCTCGGTTCCCTAAGATGAAGGGAATGAGACATTGCGTCACTGAGCTATCGCTATGGGGACATGGGGCTATGGTTAATACCTTAGTCTCAGAGTTTTTTGAGGTACGAGCACTTTATACTGGACAGCTTCAACCCTAAAAGGGCAGGGCTTGAATGCCATAGTCAATCATAGAATTGGCGTAGTTGTAGAAGAGTTTCAACTAAGTTGTGTAGAAGGACACTCCCATAGCTTAGTGTTACATACATAACTGATACATTATTGCACACAGGTAAATTACTTCAGCAGGAGTGCATAGTCAGAGCATAAACAGATTGTTTGTCTTCATGTAACTGTCGTTTTGTACTTCCTTTTTTTGTAAAGAGAAAAAAAAATTATAGAACAAGGAGGAATCAATGTGAGAAACTGTCATAATTTTCATATTTAAATGGCACAGAGAAAAAAAAAACCATAAAGGATTTTTTATTGTAGCAGACTGCTTGGTCAGTTGATATGTCCACAGATTATTCAGATTAGTGAGAGGTTAACTCCACTCAATGATTTGACAAAGGTTTTGTCTGGTTAAAAAGCTGACACAGTGCATTTTGAATAACATTCCGCCATTGATTAGTTCTTTCCGAGATAAACTCAACTACATCTCTCCCTCACTCTGGTTTTCCAGACTCATTACACAGCTCTATAAATTCTGTGTGCATTAAGTAACCCACAAGGTCCATAAAATATTTTTAATGAGTACATTTAATTTTTTTTTTTTTTTTTACTAAATGTTATCAGTAAGGTACTGTATTTAAAGAAATGTTCTGGGTTCAATACAAGAAAAGCTCAATCGACTGCATTTGTGGAATAATATTAATTACCACAAGAATTACCTCCATTTCTTTCAAAAAATTACAATTACAATGGAAGTGAATGTTTGTTTCTACTGTTTAAAAAGTAGAGCCACCATACGTAAACATTATGCTTGTTAACATGGTTTTAATGTGATCAAATCACTTATGTACCTCTTCTGTGTAAAGTTATAGCTTTTACAGTTTTACAAGTTTTACAACTTCATTGCCATTATAATGTAATGTCAGTAAACCCTTAAATCCTAAATGACTGTAAAAATTAAGATTTATACAACTTTACAGCTAAAATAATACACAAGTTTTAACAGGAGAATTAATTAAATGCTTTTATAAAATTATAAGCTTCACATTTCTGCCTTTAAACTTGCAAAAATTGGTCCCCATTTTCATTGTAAGCACATCAATGTAACTTAAATTTTTGCTCTTTTTTAAAGAAAAGGAGGGACAAGTCAAAAATATGTTTGTGGTAATCAACATTATGCCATGAATACTGTTGATTAAGCTGTTTTGTATTGAACTCTGAACATTCCTTAAATCACAGGACAAAATGGATGATGCATGATACTTATCAGACTAATGGCCAGATCTAAATAAGATGGTTGGAGATCAACAATCTCTCAGGCCCCCACTGAGACAGTAAGACAGTAAAAATCAGTTGCAAAAAAAACAACGTAACCTTGGTTCACTGAGATGGAACGAGACGTTGTGTAATGACGCAATTGGGACTACATCAGTGGTCTCATGTGGTCTGACGCGTGTATACAATCACGCCAATTTATTGGCTGATGGAGCTTAAGCAACGCCCATAGGAGCCATGTCTTGGGCTCTACGTAGGCAAGCGCTTGGGGCCATCTTGCCAGATTTTATGAAACAGGCACGAGCATATGCAGAAAATAGAGAGTATGGCCAGCTATGCAACATCTTTTTCCATCTCAGGGAATCAAGATTCTCGTAATCGAGATTTTCTCTTTCAAGGAAACATCGACATTGTGTAATGAAGCAATTGGGACGAGATACCATCATGCCATGCGAACAGTAGTTCCAAATTTCTAAGCCAGTTTGGCAAGCTTACAGCGACGCACAAGCGAGCTGAAGAAATATACATCTAAAAAACGTACTTCTGATCTAACAGAGAGAACTTGTGAAGCAGGAGACAAACCCAGTCTAAATTATAAAATCTAACAAAAGTATGTGGAGAGGAACCTCCTGGCACACTCTGGCTGGCCTAGAATGGACTCGAATACCCAGAGGCAAAGGCAAACCCGTGCCTCATAAGCAATTGAGAGTTCATCAAAAATCCAATGAGGCAGTCCCTGCTTTAATACCGAAACACCCCTGTTATGGCTACCACAAAGTGGTTCCATTTCTATGGTAACAGAGCCTAGTATCACCCATGAGTCACTCTGATGGGACAAAACACATGTGTCAGTGGTTGAAGTCCCTTTATGGAGTTCATCCTACACTAAAAGGGTCTCACATTCAACATGCCCAGGGGAATGAGAGCGGATGCCACAATCAAAAGCCTTTGAAACCTTCTCGCAGGATGAATGTGTCCCATTTTTAACATCTCTAGACACTGGCGGAATCACAGAATGTGTGTTGGAGACAGGCATGCCTGCATTGTCCGCGAGTCTAGCTCCACCCCTAGAAACAGCATCTGTTGCCTAAGCAACAAAATGCTCATCTAGGTTTACTCACAGCCCTAGATTTTTCAAACGACTAAGAACAACATCTCTGTGTTGGGCAGCCAAACTCTCTAACACCAACACCAATCATTGCAATAATTCAAAATGTCGATGATCTGAAGCCAAAAGTGCATCAGTGCTGCATCCATGCATCTTTTGAACATACAAGGTGCTAATGCAAGTCTGTAGAGAAGGATGCAAAATAGGTTCTCTTTGCCCCAAAATAGAACATTAGAAAACGCCTGTGCCTTGGTGTAATTTGAATGTGGAAATAAGCATCCTTCAAATCTATTGTCGCAAACCAGTCCCCTGGCTGCACTTGTGACATTATGCTGTAAAACAAAAACGCATTCTCTCTCATTCAGATTACCCAGTTCGGTAAGCCTTGTAACTGCTGCCAAGCCGTCACCAGGGCAGACAGAGGAATTAATGTATAATTTTCTATTGTAGGGCAAATATTAACTAATAGATGGCACTCTTGGCTTACCTTTGGTGGCCGCCTTGCAACCAGCAACACAGTGGAGGGAAGCCCTTGCAACTCCATCATTGTGACTGACTGAATGAGGTTTAACAACATTTGTCTTATTATATTTAGGCATAAAGACTGTTATCCTGAAGTGTGCTATCAGCAGGAACGTTTACAGAAAAAAGTATCTTTCCTGGTGTCTTGAAAGGGAAAGAGTGTATGAACATTGGGAAGAGCATATAACATTTATGAAAGTGAGATTTGTGAACACTTGAGCTTATTAAACATCAAATTCCATTATGCCTATCCCAAGACCCTTGGTTATGGGGACAAAGGCCAAATTTGATTGGGTAAGTACAACAAGGGGTCACTCTGAATGTATCATCAGCAGAGGATACCAGATAAACCATCTTCCCTGGCATTAGAACAGGAAAACATTTTTGAACATGGAGGAATTGAGAGCAACATGTTTGCCACAATGGCCCCAGTATTAATTATGGGGGAACATTGTGTGACATTAATGAGAGCGTGATTCATGAACACTTGTGCTTATTATACATCAAATTATGTTATGTTAGACCCTTGGCCATGGGGACAGAGGCCAATTTTTATCAGGCAAATATTAAGAATGGGTCACTCTGAATGTATTTACAGCAGATAATGCTATATAAACCATCTTCCCTAGCATTAGATTGTGCGAATGCTGAGGAATGGAATGAAATGGGGGAAGAAAGCAGTTTTTTTACTGCTCCCTAGCATAAGTTGTGGGGGGAAACTGAGCTAAATCCTACCTTTTAATATGCAAAGTTTGATACCAATTGGCCTCCAAAGGCAAATTTTTATACCAATTGGCCTCCATAGCTGAATTTGATACCAATTTGTCTCCATTTAAAATTATAACCCAATGGTTTTGTATGACCTAGACCAGTGGTTCCTAAACTTTTTACAGTGGTGTACCCCTCCAAACTTTCAAAATACTTTTGTGTACCCCCTCTCTAATGCATAGATAAAATTAACACAATTTATTTTTAAAATATGTATATTCAACACAATTATCTTTGTAAAACAACTCCCTTATATTACATATGCTATATTTGTACATGTTATATTATTCATATACACATTGAATAAATGGCTTACCAATTGAGATAGGTATGCTAGATGTGATATAACTGCATAACTTGAAAACTCCCCCTCATTGTGTCATGGTACGCATCGTGTCATGGTAGCATTCGGTTCTGTGCCTGGAATTGCACATCATTGGAGGTGCGGTGTTGGCAGCCAACTTTGAGCATTGTGGTTAAGTATCTGTGCAATTGCGTGGTCAGCTCAAGGTGCTTTTTTATATCACATTTGACAATTTAGCAAGGTTGAGCTCATTTGCTAAAAAACATCATGCAACAATGGGAAAACAGGTCTCTAGCGTGTGAGCAAATGTGAGTGAAAATTACTGCATGTGAATGTGGAAAATTATTTGGCTGATGTCTGACACCTGTCATCAAAGCTTGTGAACTTATACCATCAGACTCAAAACTCCCCATGCATCTAACCTTAAATGCAAATTAAATATTTAACTGCAAAAAAAACAAACAGACAAACTAAAATCTTGGACGATTGACATGTGAGAGTCAATTACTATCACTAAGCAACGTCACCTAGCAGTGTGATGGGCTGGTGAAAAAAGATACTTGTGTGATGCACAACGCATGCATTTTATTAACCGCAAAAGATAGGGTTATTTCATTGCATATTAATCTGATCATTATGACTTAACCATTTGGTGTTTCTACACTAGGGGGCACACACAATTATTTTTGCCAGTGAGAAATACATGAACTGGGTTTGAATGTTATTTTAGATGGTGATGAAATTAAAAGAGTGTTATATCTCAGAATTGTTTTCACGTACCCCCATTGTCACCTCATGTACCCCGGTTTGGGAAATACTGACCTAGACGATCATCCATAGACTTTTAATCTCGAGTGTTTGATGCATATCAAATGGCGGACTCACACGAGGAGAATCAAGAGCGTGTCCGACGGAGAACTCAAAACACAACTCCTTAATTACAGAAAGACTGCAAAATCAGTGATTACAGAACTAATACCTTAAAAGGAGCATGGAGTGCAAAGTATGTGCCACCACTGAACAGGGACAAAGATAGCATTTGCTTCTCTTCACCCTTCAAAGAAAAGATAGCCGCTTAACCATTTGAGTTTTATAGCCTTGTCATCTCCTGGGACCCAGGGGGAATAGTAATGCTGAAAAAGCCTCCTGCGCATCAGTTCACAATATTGTATTGGAGAAAATTTTTTGAGCCTCTTAAATCCCTGGGCCTGAGCTCCGATCACGTGGGATCTCGCCTGCCACGCAACAGAACTCCAAAAATAGGCGAGAAAGAAAGAGAGGCCAGGGCCGCACCCCGTGCCTCATAATGTTTCTTTGAACTCTATGGGGCGACAAAATAGAAGAAATTATTTTATTATTTAAGTGTCTAACTTCTCCATCGTTCCAATGATGAAACACCTTCAAATCAGCCTTTTCTGATGGAAAACAGCCTGCGTGATGCATAAAGGCACCAAACTAGGCCACGAGGCAGATTAAAGAGCATGTCTCGATGGCGAGAACAGTGCATCCATACGGAAGGAGAGAGAAACACAAGAAAAAGTGTGGTGCCCATCCTCAATCCTTCTTCTTATAACAAGAACCGGATCCTCAAGGCTCATATGTCTCAATGCCAGCATGCTAACATCACGCTAGAGCCAGAATTAACTGTTTCTTACCCAAAGCAATCGTATCACTTTAGAGGACATTAGTTTAATCACTGGAGTCGAATTGCTTACTTATACTTTTCTGAGATAATCTTCTAGAAATATTTGTTTGTGTTCTGCTGAAGAAAGTCTGGGATGGTACAAGGGTGAATAAATTAAGAGATAATTTTCATTTTTGGGTGAACTAACCCTTTAACCTTTAGAAAAGAGAGGGCTGCTTCTTGTAGGAAACCCACAGAAGAGTTTTATGCAGTATTTCAAATCAAATCAAAATCAAATCACTTTATTGTCACACTACTGTGTACACAAGTGCAACAGTAGGTGAAAGTCTTGTGTGCAGTTCCGAATAACATAGCAGTACCATTTACAATAAACAACATATTTAAACAACATATTTACACAACACAATTTACATAACAAATGTACGCATACTTACACAACACAATATACAATGTACAGTAAACAATACACACAATATAGAATACACATACAATAAAAATAAAAAATAAGGGTAAGGGTATATATAATAAATATATACAGGTGCTGGTCATATAATTAGAATATCATCAAAAAGTTGATTTATTTCAGTAATTCCATTCAAAAAGTGAAACTTGGATATTATATTCATTCATTACACACAGGCTGATATATTTCAAATGTTTATTTCATTTAATTGTGATGATTAAAACTGACAACTAATGAAAATCCCAAATTCAGTATCTTCGAATATGAGCATATTACTTAAGACCAATACAAAAAAAGGATTTTTAGAAATGTTGGCCAACTGAAAAGTATAAACATGAAAAGTATGAGCATGTACAGCACTCAATACTTAGTTGGGGCTCCTTTTGCCTGAATTACTGCAGCAATGCGGCGTGGCATGGAGTCGATCAGTCTGTGGCACTGCTCGGGTGTTATGAGAGCCCAGGTTGCTCTGATAGTGGCCTTTAGCTCTTCTGCATTGTTGCGTCTGGCGTATCGCATCTTCCTCTTCACAATACCCCATAGATTTTCTATAGGGTTAAGGTCAGGTGAGTTTGCTGGCCAATTAAGAACAGGGATACCATGGTTCTTAAACCAGGTACTGGTAGCTTTGGCACTGTGTGCAGGTGCCAAGTCTTGTTGGAAAATGAAATCTGCATTTCCATAAAGTTGGTCAGCAGCAGCAGTGGTCTAAAACTTCCTGGTAGATGGCTGCGTTGACCTTGGACCTCAGAAAACACAGTGGACCAACACCAGCAGATGACATGGCACCCCAAACCATCACTGACTGTGGAAACGTTACACTGGACTTCAAGCAACGTGGATACTGTGCCTCTCCTCTCTTCCTCCAGACTCTGGGACCTTGATTTCCAAAGGAAATGCAAAATTTATTTTCATCAGAGAACATAACTTTGGACCACTCAGCAGCAGTCCAGTCCTTTTTGTCTTTAGCCCAGGCGAGGCGCTTCTGACGCTGTGACTTGTTCAAGAGTGGCTTGACACAAGGAATGCGACAGCTGAAACCCATGTCTTGCATACGTCTGTGCGTGGTGGTTCTTGAAGCACTGACTCCAGCTGCAGTCCACTCTTTGTGAATCTCCCCCACATTTTTGAATGGGTTTTGTTTCACAATCCTCTCCAGGGTGCGGTTATCCCTATTGCTTGTACACTTTTTTCTACCACATCTTTTCCTTCCATTCGCCTCTCTATTAATGTGCTTGGACACAGAGCTCTGTGAACAGCCAGCCTCTTTAGCAATGACCTTTTGTGTCTTGCCCTCCTTGTGCAAGGTGTCAGTGGTCATCTTCTGGACAGCTGTCAAGTCAGCAGTCTTCCCCATGATTGTGTAGCCTACAGAACTAGACTGAGAGACCATTTAAAGGCCTTTGCAGGTGTTTTGATTTAATTAGCTGATTAGAGTGTGGCAACCGGTGTCTTCAATATTGAACCTTTTCACAATATTCTAATTTTCTGAGATACTGATTTTGGGGTTTTTCATTAGTTGTCAGTTATAATCATCAAAATTAAAAGGAATGAACACTTGAAATATATAAGTCTGTGTGGAATGAATGTATACATTATCCAAGTTTAAATTTTTGAATGGAATTAATGAAATAAATGAACTTTTTGATGATATTCTAATTTTATGACCAGCACCTGTAATTGGGGAGAATATATTTGACAGTCCAGTGTGTGATACAAGATGATAATTAATAAAGTGCAGTGCCGATTGTTGATCATGAGAGATCAAATGTTCAAAAGTCTGATTGCTTGGGGGAAGAAGCTATCATGTAGTCAGCTGGTGCGGGCCCTGATGCTGCGATACTTACTGCCTGCCTGATAGTAGCAGTGAGAGCAGCCCATGACTCGGGTGGCTGGAGTCTCTGATGATCCTCCGAGCTTTTTTCACACACCGCCTGTTATAGATGTCCTGGAGGGAGGGAAGCTCACCTCCGATGATGTTTCTGGCAGTTCGCACCACCCTTTGCAGGTCTTTGCTGTTGTGGGCGGTGATATTGCCGTACCAGGCGGTGATGCAGCCAGTAAGGATGCTCTCTACAGTGCTGGTGTAGAACCGTGTGAGGATGTGGTGGTTCATTCCAAACTTCCTCAGCCATCTCAGGAAGAAGAGGCGCTGGTGAGCCTTCTTCACAACGGCCTCAGTGTGGACGGACCATGTGAGTTCCTCAGTAATGTGGACACCGAGGAACTTGAAACTGCTGACTCCCTCCACCGGTGCTCCATTAATGGTGATGGGGCTGTGTTCTTTGTCTTTCTTCCTGAAGTCCACAACAAGCTCATTGGTCTTACTGATGTTGAGGGAGAGGTTGTGCTCCTGACACCAGTGTGTCAGAGTGTGCACCTCCTCTCTGTAGGCTGTTTCATCATTGTCAGTGATCAGACGTACCACCGTCGTATCGTCAGCAAACTTAATGATGGCATTGGAGCTATGTGTTGCCACACAGTCATGCGTGTATAGGGAATACAGTAGGGGCTGAGAACACAGCCCTGCGGGGCTCCAGTGTTGAGGGTCAGTGATGAGGAGATGTTGCTGCCCATTCTAACCGCCTGACGTCTGCCTGACAGGAAATCCAGGATCCAGCTGCACAGCGAGCCGTTTAAGCCCAGAGCCCGGAGTTTCACATCAAGCTTGGAGGGCACTATGGTGTTGAATGCTGAGCTGTAGTCTACAAACAGCATTCTCACATATGTGTTCCTTTATTCCAGATGGGAGAGAGCAGTGTGTAGTGTAGATGCAATGGCATCATCAGTGGAGCGGTTGTTGCGGTAGGCAAACTGCAATGGGTCCAAAGAGGGGGGCAGAACAGAGCAGATGTAATCTCTGATTAACCTTTCAAAGCATTTGCTGATGATGGGGGTCAGAGCAACAGGACGCCAGTCATTTAAGCAAGTGATTGTGGCTTGCTTCGGTACAGGCACAATGGTTGATGTTTTGAAGCATGTGGGGACTACAGACAGGGAGAGGGACAGATTGAAAATGTCCGTAAAAACACCTGCCAGTTGATTCGCGCACGCTCTGATGACGCGGCCCGGAATGCCGTCTGGACCCGCGGCTTTACGGATGTTCAACCATCGGAAGGATCGGGTTACATCCACAACAGAGACGGAGAGTGAATCAACCTCTGTAGCATCAGCAGCAAGTGCTCTCTCCGCGAGGGCGGTGTTACTGTACTCAAAACGAGCATAAAATGTATTAAGTTCGTCCGGGAGAGATGCAGCGGTGTTCACAGCGGAGTCTTTATTCCGTTTGTAGTCCGTGATGGTATTAATTCCCTGCCACATGCTTCTAGAGTCAGTGGTGTTGAACTGACCTTCAAGTTTGTGCCTGTACTGGCGTTTGGCTTCACTGATGGTGTTACGGAGGGCATAACTGGCTTGTTTACGCTCCTCCGTGTTAGAAGAATTAAAAGCGGAGGACAGCGCATTGAGTGCCGCGCGAACCTCGCTGTTAACCCATGGTTTGTGGTTGGGGTATATCCGTATTGTTTTGGTCGGAACAACGTCCTCTACGCACTTCCTGATGAAACACGTTACGCTGTCAGCGTAAACCTCGATGTCGTCATCAGAGGCGGACCGGAACATCTCCCAGTCCACGTGATCAAAACAGTCTTGTAGCGCAGAGTCTGATTGGTCCGACCAGCACTGGATCGTTCTGAGGGTGGGTGCTTCCCGTTTCAGCTTCTGCTTGTAGGCGGGCAAAAGCAGAACGGAAGAGTGGTCCGATTTGCCAAATGGGGGGCGGGGGAGGGATTTGTAGCCTTCCCGGAAAGGAGAGTAACAATGATCTAAAACCCAGTCTCCTCGTGTGTTGAACTTTATGTGTCGGTGGTAT
Source organism: Xyrauchen texanus (assembly GCF_025860055.1). Classification (NCBI taxonomy): domain Eukaryota; kingdom Metazoa; phylum Chordata; class Actinopteri; order Cypriniformes; family Catostomidae; genus Xyrauchen; species Xyrauchen texanus. The sequence goes on along the minus strand of NC_068299.1, from coordinate 18,570,567 downwards.
TTTGGAGCGATTGTTTTGAAGTTGGCTTTGTTAAAGTCCCCGGTAACAATGAACGCAGCCTCAGGGTGCGCGGTTTCCTGCTCACTTATACTCCCATACAGTTCCCTGAGTGCCGGTCTGTGTCGGCTTGCCCCCACAAGCCGACACAGTACACATGTACACAGCAGTGATGATGACCGCTGTGAATTCCCTCGGCAGCCAGAATGGTCGACACAGAAGCATGAGATATTCCAGATCAGGAGAGCAGAAAGACTTGATGAAATGTACGTTCCTCTGATCACACCATGATTTGTTGATCATAAAACATACACCACCACCTCTGCTTTTACCGGAGAGGTCTTTCGCTCTGTCCGCTCTGTGCACGGAAAAGCCCGTGATTTCGATGGCCGAGTCTGGAATCTCCGCAGCCAGCCAGGTTTCTGTAAGGCAGATAACACAGCAATCTCGTCTCTCGTTGGAAAGAGATCCAGCTCTCAGCTCGCAGAGCTTGTTGTCCAGAGACTGAACATTTGCCAGTAGTATACTGGGTAGCCGGGGTCGATTTGCACGACGTCTTACTCTGATGAGAACGCCGGCTCGTTTTCCTCTTTTCCTTCTGCGTTTCCGCGGCCGGGCAGCCCAGACAAAGGGCTCCGCCGGCGTGTTTGTAAACAGCGGGTTGTCATTAAGGAATTTGAAGTCCGGTTTTCGATGTGAAATTGTAGAACCAATGTCCAAAAGCGTTTGGCTGTCGTAAACAATAAGGCAGACAACATCCAAGACAAAAAAACAAAGAACTGTAAACAAAACAAACAATAAAGTAGGTCTTGGCACTAAGCCCCAACAATGAAGTCTGGTTTTCGGTGTTTAATTGCCGAACCAATGTCCAAAAGCGTTTGTCTGTCGTACACAATAAGGCAGACAACATCAAAGACAAAAAAACACAAAACTGTAAACAAAACAAACAATAAACTGCAGTGTCTTGACGGAGCCCGTGACGCAGCAGCCATACTCGCCGCCGTCTTTGAGCTTGATTTCTTAATATGGTAAGGCATTCTAGCTGCATCCATTTTGGTTGAAATGTCTTTTTTCTTTTGATGTATTTTGCACGATGTTTTAGACATTCTAAAAGTTATTTTAAGTATACAGCAACAATTTCTTAATCAGCACGACTTTTAGCTGCACACTGCATTCCCCAACATTCTCCAGCCTATACAACCTAAAATAAAGCTTTTCAATATGGGGCTTAGTGCCAAGACCTACTTCACAAATGTATTGAATCCAGGCCCTTTGTCCGTTGCCAAAAAATGATGTGGTTTTCTGTAGTTAAGGTGACTCTCCTGTGATCTAAGAAGCATAGAAACTGGATCTTGGCCTATAATAAGCGGGTCTGGAGAACCATGGCCCACCCCATTCAAGGAATAGAGACATGGATGAGTCCCAAGTACACTGGGTCACACAAAGCCTTGACTGATTGGATCAGATGCTAGGTATGATCAGATGCTTTGATCCAAATGAAACCAAAAGGAAGGGGGGCTATTTTATACATCTTGGGAAAACGTTGGGGGCCAGACCTCCATTCTAAAGAGCCAATTAGTCCTGTGGTATCGAAAGGTCACTGCAGCCTGGACATAGCCAATGACGAGTCTAAACATGACAAATAATGCTCACAGAATTGGCAAAAGTACTTCAAATCCTGTTAATGTGCTCTGGGATATTAAACATATAGAAAAACAGAGGTTTTTGTTTTATGGAAGACAGTGGGTACAGTCCCATCTTTCTCTTCATTACACCCATGTGGTGACAATTGTAGTGCCCCCTCCCCCTCCCATGTTTAGGAGTGAAGAACATCAACATGCACAGCATGTAACGATGTCATAGAGCTATTTCATGGTGAACGTTTGGTTTGAATTAGAGGCCAGCAGGAGGGCGGACTCTCACACAATCTCGCAGCGTCCCTTTGTTCCTCCCTGATCTGTTGTGCAGAGGAGACCTCTTTCTTTTTTTCATTCTCTCCTGGTTTATAACACATTCTCTCCACCCAGCTCCCTCCCCACCATTATGCATGTATCCACAATGCCCAATGTTCACACTCTAGATGGATGATCCTGCAAACACTGCCATTTCCTACACATTCTCATTCACACATACATGATTTAGAATTAATTTCACACTTTTTAAAAGCACAACCACAGTGTTTAACACTGCGTAAACACACGACTGGGGCTCATGCTCATGAAAGTAAGTCAAACAGGTTTAGAAAAAAAAAACAGAATTATAATTTTATGGTTAACCTATCCCTTTAAGACATACTCTATATTAAATCTGTTTCCAAATTCATTACATCACTCAAAAGCTGATAAAAAGCAGTTTAAAACTATTCATACATTGCCAGATGCTCTTTTTTTTTAAGACAGTATGAACAAAAATTTTTTGTGTGCAGAATATGGATTGAGAGTAGACATTGCTAAATGAATAAATTAAAAGTTTGAGAGGCTATGAGAGAAGAGGAGCGGACGGTCTGACCTTTTTAAGATCCCAGTCAAGTGGGTAAATAAGATCCCGAGGTGACTGTCATTTACAGGTTGGTTATTGACATGAAGCTGGCCAGTCCTGAAAGAGTAGGGCAATGTGACAGAAAGACAGAAAGAGTACACATGTGCCAAAACACACAGACAGACAGACAGATTGTCACACAGACAAACTTATGCAAACAAACCACAGACCTACAAAATTTGTACCAACACATGCATACTATGCATTTCCATCTTTAACATGCACCTTATATGTTCACCTATTTTTCATGCAATATTATTATTTTTAAACTGATAATTCTGGTCCAGTGTACTGATTGGTCAAAAAAGCATTTCAGCTATGATATAACCTGAATCGCATAGCCGAGTCGGATGGTAGTGGCCAGCCACCGCGACAGGTTGGAAAGCTAGTCACGTGTCCAAGCACTGGGTGAGTGGCACTAAGAGGATGATTATGTGTGACGTACCTGGAGGTGAGGCCTCGCGGTGAAGGGGAGCAAGCGACGACACGTTGTGGACCATTGCTTCATTCCGAGGTGGTTGTGCTGAGGAGAAGCTCGAAGCACTTACCTTTCTTCGCGTACCCGGCCTGGGGCGGGTAGGTGACTGAGGTACAAGTTCTGTAGAGACGACATCTAGACTCGTCACCACCTGCCGGCCTAAGGTGCGAGTGTGGTGCAGTTGGGCATGTGAAGGGGGGGCATGGCTGTGAGTGGCGCCCCGAACCCATGAACCAATTGTCTATCTGTAAGGGCTGAGGTGAGTATGGAGGGTTCCAATCCAGCCCCACACTTGTGACGGCCCGGGCAAGCATAGCGGACAGCTCAGTGTTGGCCTCAGACCAGGCCGTAAAATAAAAACCTTCATAAAAAGGTTTTTCCTTAGGATAAACAGCAATATTTTATTCTTATATCCTATGAAATTCAGGGTTTGTACTTATTTGGACTAAAAAGTACAAACACAGAATATTTTAACAGCATTAGAAATGTTGACGTACTGATTCTAACCGAAACATGGTGTAAAATGGATGTCTCCACCCAACGCCCCTCAGGTTACGATGAACAAATTGTACCTGCATGGAAACTCAGCTCAATACTTTGTGGCGGAAACTCTGGATGTTTAATCATATAGATAAAAAAATATCTGATAACACCACTGCATCCAGGCAAAACCACATATGGTTAAAATTAGACAGAAGCTTTGGAATCCTGGATAAAAATCTGTATATTTGCGGAATTTACATACCACCATATGATTCTCCATATTACAGTGATGACATTTTGTATTATTTTGAAAGAGAAATTTGTAAAAATCTAACTCAGGGAAAATTTTTACTATTTTACTATCACGAGATAAGCATCTGTTCTCTCAAATACCTCAAGATCTCTTCAGTGCTCTTACTACAAGAAGTAATCAAGATACAGAACTCAACAGAACTGGAAAGAATGTACTGCAACTGTCAAGTCAAGTCAAGTCTATTTTATTTGTATCGCACCTTTCACAACACACATCGTTGAATTCACATTTCAAAGCAGCTTTACAGAAGATCAGGCATTAACAGATGATAAAACTGTAATGTCTATAATGTCGATGGATCATCATTGTGTAATTAGATAAAATACAATTGTTAATCGTGTTTAAAAATAAGTAATTCAATAATAATTGTATTAATAACCCCAGTGAGCAAGCTCAAGGCGACTGTGGCAAGGAACACAAAACTCCAGAAGATGTGTATTAATGGAGAAAAATAACCTTGGGAGAAACCAGACTCAACGTGGAGGACAGTTCCCCTCTGGCTAACATCATGAATATAATGACAATATGACTTATGTATAGTTAAATTCATTAAGTATGTGTTAAGGGTCAGTGTTTAAACATCAATTTTGTTTGAACTGTAAGATTAATGACCAATGTCTTTGAAGTCCATCCTGGATTAACTGCAGAAATTCACATAGATGCAATTGTCCTTGTTAATTGGCTGATGAAGGCTTTTGTTGGCAACTGTTAGTCTATGCATTCCATTTCAAGATCGTAGTCCATCAATAGACCGAGGTGACTCTAACAAACCCTATGTCTTTATATTCTCAATAGCAGAATCAAAGGAGATTCTTGTGGATGCTTTACTTACAGTATATAAGCCCCTCCTACTTTAATGCATTTACCATCAAAGCTCAATCACCCTTTTCTTACCACAATCAGATTTTTTTTTTTATTACAAATTAAAACAAATCAAAAGCCCAAAATAAAAAAGCCATCTGATCTGTTTAAACTTAAAGCATACTGTGACAGGGCGGAGGGCAGGGCCGGGTCGTGATTATACACACCCAGTCCCTTATCAGGCTAATTAAACCTCCGAGAGGGATAAAGGCAGATTGCGGACGGTGGTGCGACGAGAGAGAGATCGTTTACGGACATGTCCGTTTTGTGTGTGTGTGTGTGTGTTTGTCTTTTGTTTAAGTTAATCATTAAAATATTGTTTATATCGCCAAGCCGGTTCTCGCCTCCTCCTTTCCATTGAACTGCTTTACACTGGTGCCGAAATCCAGGAAGGAGGAGGGATACGCCGTAGAAGAGTTCTCGCCACTACCATCCACCCCAACAGACCAGCGGTGGCCATCTGCAGGGGGACAGAGGAGCCTGGCCGCCTGGAAGTGGAGGAACGGCCACCGACCGCGAGGGGAGAAGGGGCTCCTAACCGACTACCTGGAGCGGTCAGGGCTGCTACCAGGGGCAGAGGAACCCCTACCGGCCGCTGAAACACCATGGGGTCTAAGACCGCTGACCGCCTTGAGCGGGAGAACCGCTGCCAGGGGCGGGGGAGACCCCTTCTGTTCCCCAAGACCGCGGCGGGGCGTTCTGTCTACCAGGGGCTGGAGGATGGCCTCCAATCCCCCCGGAGAGGCGCGGCTGTCGTCCGTTAGAGGGTGGAGGAGTGGCCAAGGGACAAGCTATGGTGTATCGGAGAACTGGCGAGTAAGTGTTTTTTTCATCTCTCTCTCCTCTCTCTCTCACTGCCGATCCACGTTGGCCTTTTCCCTCTCATTTGAATTTTACAGTGTTTCCCTCCCCTTGTCCCTTCCCTCATCCAGGTAGATGGGGTTGACCTGCCGGCAGACGGGGCTTAGGGCACACCCTCCCCCAGGAAAAGAGGGGGGGATGTACATCATGCCGGGGGCTCCCCTGCCTGAGAGAACAAGGGAGGAATGTGACAGGGCAAAGGGCGGTGCCGGGTCGTGATTATACACACCCGGTCCCTTATCAGGCTTATTAAGATTCTGAGAGTGATAAAGGCCGATTTTGGACAGTGGTGCGACGAGAGAGAGAGAGTTTACGGACATGTCCGTCGTGTGTGTGTGTGGGTGTTTGTCTTTTGTTTAATTAATCATTAAAATATTGTTTATATCGCCAAGCCGGTTCTCGCCTCCTCCTTTCCATTGAACTGCTTTACACTCCCCATTGCTGGCAGCACTCATGCAGCCCCAGACTATGACACTCCCACCACCATGCTTGACTGTAGGCAAGGTTCTTAGTGGAACCTGTCCTGTTAAACCGCTGTATGGTCTTGGCCACCATGCTGCAACTCAGTGTCAGGGTCGTGGCAATCTTCTTATGGCCTAGGCCATCTTTATGTAGAGTAAAAATAATTTTTTTTCAGATCCTCAGAGTTATTTGCCTTGATAAAAAACATTTTTTATCAATTGTCACACATTAAAAATTAATTATTGTTCACATATACCAGCTAAGCTGGGGTCAGAGTGCAGGGTCAGCCATGATACAGCACCCCTGGAGCAGATAGGTTCAAGGGCCTTGCTCAAGGACCACACAGTGGTGTCTTGGTGGTGTTGGGGCTTGAACCCCTGACCTTCTGGTCAGTAACCCAGAGCCTTAACCACTGAGCCACCACTGCCCACTGAGGTGCCATGTTGAACTTCCAGTGACCAGTATGAGGGAGTGTGAGAGTGATGACACCAAATTTAACACACCTGTCCCATTCACAACTGAGACCTTGTAACACTAACGAGTCACATGACACCGGGGAGGGAAAATGGCTAATTGGGCCCAATTTGGACATTTGTGACCGATCACGGAAAGTAGGGACACAAGTCGGTTTTGGGGCATTTTGAGTTATTCACAGATTCTGAAAGTGTAGTCTCCAAGCTTTCCAACGATTTGTAACACATGGAAATCTGACAATATTTGGAGAAGTTGTGGCCATTTGAAGGTAGGCACTCAAAAAAGCTAAAAGGGGAGAAAACGGCCTCAAAAGATTGTGCAGTTCTCACCTCTCTCTGCTGCTGGGAGTGACAATAGGGCTCATTTACATCTCATTTAGATAAGCCATACCCCTGTAAAGCTCCCCCTGTAAACATGGACTAAACATGAGATAACGTGTACGTGTTCTTAGAATGAACAAAAAGCGACAAACTTTGATGTTTATGGAAACTCACCCCATAAGAAACAGAAAAGTATTCTTGCAGATCTCGTTGCCTCCAATGAAATAAGTCGTTCGGGCACACTTTCTCTTTGTCGGGGTCTTCTTTGTGGATGTAACCATCTCCGAAGTTTGCACTGTGCGTCTGTTTGCCTCTAAATGTCCAATAATTCGCATGACGCCAGTCCGATACATTCTTCCTCGTCTTCATCTTCGCTCAGTTGTAGATTAGGGATATTATTCAGTCTTATCATGCCACTTTCATCGTCGCTCAGATCGTCTTCAGAATCAGTGAACGCTTGTTCATAAGCATCCGGCTTGTCGAAGAAGTACTTCAAAACATTTTCGTTGTAACGGCCACGGTTCAGCTCGTCTGCGACATTCTTTGCGGCGTCCATCTTCATTGAATTTTGATATCAGATAGAGCCGGCTAGACGCTGCATAATAAGTAGCCACGCTGTTAGGGGCGGGGGCAAAAGCCGCGGCTATTCAGTACGGAAATACACACAGACAATGACACGCCCCTACTGCATGCTAGAATCTCCGAAAAACAAGCCGATTTCAACCTCAAAATGTACGCTTTTAAATATACCAATACTGTTATCTCAAACATGGAGAGGCTTCTTCATGATCTCAACTAACAGATTCTGCAAAAAAGCGGAAATCACCAATTTTGGAAAAAAAACACTTGTTTCTCATTTTGCTCACAAGTTGTGCTGCCGACTTGTGTCACATTTTCACTTAGGGGTGTACTCACTTTTGTTGCCAGTGGTTTAGACATTAATGGCTGTGTGTTGAGTTATTTTGAGGGGACAGCAATTTACACTGTTATACAAGCTGTACACTCACAACTTTACATTGTAGCAAAGTGTCATTTCTTCAGTGTTGTCACATGAAAAGATATAATCAAATATTTACAAAAATGTGAGGGGTATACTCACTTTTGTGAGATACTATATATATATATATATATATATATATATATATATATATATATATATATATATATATATATATAATCTTAATTGATTCATTTTAAAGATTTTTTTGTTTGTTTGTTTATTTGTTTTGTATTTTTTTGTATAAAAATGTTGAGTTTGGTCACAACTTGATGTCTATGTAAAATCTGGTCCTAAATCATAACCACCGCTTTAGAATTTAGGTAGGATATTCATGAAGAAATCTTTTCAGATTATTTGACATACTGTAGAAAGGTAGATAATAAATTATGAAAATGCAGTACAAAGAAAGTAAAACACTGAACATTTGTAATGAAACAACATATTTGTATTTTTTCAGATGACACATTTATGTTTGTCAGTTATTTGTTTTGCCTCTGTATATTCTTATAACACAGCGATATAATTATTCATGTGATTTTGCAACTCTAAGCATCACTCAAAATTAAACCTCATACAAACAGTTTGGGTTTGACACATCTCCCTGTATTGGTGCACCACATGTTTTCATAAATTTAGTGACAAGAGCATGTACCTAGCTGCAATTTTATTAGCTCCTTTTGTGTACATATTAAAACTCACTTCACCATGAATTGATCCTATAAGAGTGATTAAAAAGGATAAACCAGTATGTGAAAAAGTGCAGTCAGTGATTGAGCTGGTTAAAAGTAATTCAGAGTACCTATTGAGAGCCATAAGTACAGTAAAATAAGTAGACGAGGTCTTCGTCCGTGAAGAAGACATTAAGTAATATGCCTGACAATACTGACCAGCTCATTAAGTTGAGCCTTTATGGACCATTAAGCAATGGGTCAATGAACACACAAGTTCAAGCTGTTCACAGCCAGATAGCAATGCACTCTCTGGACTGGGGCAGGAAGAGTAGATTGTTTGGGTTGAAAGAGTCTAACCTGAACAAGATCTGATGAAGCGACTCCGTTTCGAATGTCATTACACTCCTGTCCCTTCATTTCTCTCCCTTTCAATTATTGCTGTGATTTGTAATTTGTGATTAAAGCCATGCACTTGGGAGTGAGGTAGCGCCAGCCTACACTGGGAGATAACACACTCCATGCAAATTTACAAAGTGATCACTGACTCTTCTCTCATAGGGTAATGAATAGAAATGCAGTTTGTGTTTGTGTATTTCTAGGGTGGCAGGGTTGCAGGGTAAGCAATGCAGCTCCATTCTCCACCTAGCTGTCAAAAAATATAATTTGCACCTTCAGTGATTTACCTGGTTCATATGCAGCATGCAAATGTATTCCCTTAATAATCAGAGCAGGAGGCTGCCCAAGAGGATTAATGGCATCATTCCTTATGCACTAGCAGCCTCCCAGACTGCAAGAATATTACCCACCTCTGACATCGAAAAATTGTGTTAGTTCTACAGAGAAAACGCCAGGATATTTGTCCTGTGCGACAATATAATGGGCTGGTGCATCATCAGATTGCAATGTCATTTCAGAAACCTTGAATACAAATAATGTACAGTGAGAGAATAGATGGTGCATACCTTAATACAGTTGGCTAGTTATCCTTCATGCAGGTATAAAGGGGGTTTTCTGACACAAGCCTTTTTTTTAAATTAAGCTCACCACATCCAGTGGCTCTAGGCTCTATCCTAGGACAGATCCCTCTCTTCCCTCTATTAATTAATCTTACATTCTCTCCCCTTTTTTTTGGATAATCTCTTTTCTTGCCTACTTCACTATTTTAAAGCAAACAACATGAAATATGTATGGAGCAGACATATTAATTATCCCACTATGTGGGGAAAACAATGCATTGGTGGCATGGAGGGTTTGGGTGCAGATCTGTCACAAGGCGTGGGGAGGGGAGAGCCGCCGAGAAGTGAAAATCTAATTAACAAGATAAGTGACCAACAGGAACCCTCTGTCAGGAGTCACACCCACCCCGGAGCTGAGCCAACATGTATGCTGTTAGAGCTGGAGCAATGCTACCCCAGTGCTGCCCGGGCAGCCATCTTGATCAAGTTGTCCTGTTGGTGCAGTGATCTAGTGTGGAGCATCACTGTCCTTCCCATGCATACTACATTTAAAAAGGCCTTTAATTAGGAATGGAGTAGATTGCTTGGCAGTAATGTTGTCAGCTACAATTTTACATTTTCTCCATGAAAAAAAAACTAAAAGAAACTACATTAGCATCACCTAATACTGCACATTCGGCTGTATTTCGCCAATACTCCTTTTCACTGTCTGAAAAAAATTATGTACCTAAAATGAGTTATAAACATTCTTTGTAAACAATGTATGAACAAATTAAGGCCTGTCAACACATGCAGCGACTTCTAGCAAAAAAGCAACCCCATCTCATTCATTTTCAATAAGAGCTGGTGACTTGGTGAAATCAACAACCTCTTGCAACTAGATGTGGGCATGTCCAGTGACTTTTGACTTAACAAATGAGGAGCGACTTTTGGCAGCAACAACCTATAGGTAAGATAGTTGAGCTCACATCATCCATCAGTGAGATAATGGCATAGAGTGCAAGCAAGATAAGACATTCTGTGAGTGATTTTACTATTCTATATGATTTTTCTGTAACAACATAAATGGATATAATTATGAATAAAAAATAAACTGTAGGTAGTCTGAGTGAGTTTGATTTCTACATTGATAGATCATTCAACTTGATGATATGATGCAATGAGCACTGCTGCAGTTCATATTAAAACACTCTCCCCTGCTGAATGTATATTTTTAAGCGACTACAAAACAAATTCCTTGTTATATTAGAATAATATATTAGTTTTATTGACAATATATCTCATCTGTGATCACATTTTCAAAAGATATGGCCAGATGTGCAGTCTGCCAATATTGTTGTATCGACAGCAGCAGGGCCCACTAGCGACTTAATAGTACAGAGACTAGCGACTTAAAGTGATAAAGTTACTGCATGTGTGAATGGGCCTTTATTTTCTAACTAGGGGCAGTGGTTAAATTGGCTTTTGTAGGGAGGGGGAGCCCTTATTTACAGTGAATGGTCATCATTCAAAATCCTGCCGTAAAATGACTTAAAGGGGATCTTTTTCCAGTATTAATGTGTAAGGTAGGGTTGAGTAGTTATTCAAACAAAGACAAATAATTTACAATTCACTTACTTTATTATTATTTTTTACCTTGAATGTTAACAGGCAGGAAACAGATTTCACCCTCGGAAAATGTATGAAATGAACATGTTTGAAAATATTGGTTGGCAAATATGTAAACATCTTTTTATACAAAAAATGTATGTTGATTTAAAGTGCTCATATTATGCTTTTTGGCTTTTTCCCTTTCCTTTATTGTGTTATATATCTTTTTTTGTGCATGTTATAGGTTTACAAAGTCCAGCCCAAAGGGACTTACTATCTCCAACAGAAAACACTGTTCGCAAACTGCTCCAAACAGCTCTCTTATAGTCCAGCCTTTACTTCCGTGACCAACGTGAGTCACTTTGTAACACACGTTATAATGCTCATCTAGCATGGCATGCTCTCATACTCTGCAACTGACTAGCTAGCAGTGCTTACCTAGCTACTGAGCATGTGCTACTGAGCATGTGAGGACACATTGACAATCTTCAGCTGATTTCTCAGTGGTGAAACAATAGTATTCATAGCTGAAAATCCCCTTTCACATTCAGCTGTGCTCACAGCCAGTGTACCTACTGTGTGTTTTAATTTCAGAAGACCCTCTTTAATTGCCATGTTTGGGTTTTCCTTGTAGTCCCTGAAACCTTGTTTGACACTACAGTAGTTCATCGCCAGACTATTACACAGCTGCCTCAATTCTTGTTCTCCATACAGCAGTGGAACTGGAGAGGGCCAGGTGTCAGGTGACAACACGTTTATTTGATTAAAAAGCTCCAGCTCATGCTCTGGGACCATCCTGGACTGCATGCTACAACTAAGTGCATGAAAAAACTTTTCATGATTGATTTTTATTTGTCTCCCACCAGTTTTCAATGGAACCCCCTTAAAAACACCATCCTGAACAGCCTGACAGGCAATCTGGTAATGAGGGCCTGGTGTCTCCATCATTGCTAAGAAAACATCAGCCAGCCGTTTAACTTTTTTTAACCCTTCTGAGAGACGTATTTCTCGGTTTTGTAATGCCTCAGACAAGTCTTTAAGCTCTTCTAGAGCATCCAACATTAGTCCCAAATTGACAACAAAACCCTCTGAGGATAATTTAGCTGCAAGCCCATCATACATGCACCTTTCAGCCGAGGTCCTGGATGTATCTTTACCAGCACTAATAAAGTGCTGGTGCAAAGCACCATACATATTCCAGACAGCCTCAACTGTCCTGTAGGAAGAGGCAACCCATCTCACATTTAACACACGGCCTATTTTTCTCAACTGTGTGCCCACTACTGATGCAGCCTCATCCAGTTCCCTCAAATTCTTTGGGGACTGGCTATAAAGACAGTACAGCTTATCCAGGAAACTGGTGAAGTGGTTGGTTTCCACACAGCTCCTTACGGCATCCCCAACTGACAGCTCTAGCCTGTGATTAAGGCAGTGCCAGCCAACCACTGCTGGATATCTGGACTTTAGCTTTGCATACACCCCTGCCTTTCTACCCAGCATCACCGATGCCCCATCTGAGCAGAAGCCAAGAAAGCACTGCTTTAGAAACTCATCATCTAACCCATTGTCCATGAGACACTTGAGCAATGCATCAGTGATGCCATCTGCAGTAGTCTGTTCTAGCTCAATAACCTCTAAGAAAAAAGTGAGTGGGTCTGAATTTTGGATCGATGCGCGAACGTATACAACTAAACACGATTTTTTGCTTAGTGTCGTGCTGTCATCTATCAGGATGGACACTTTGGGCTTTGTATTCCTGATGCTGGTCATCAGGGCATGTTTCATTTCTTTTGAGATGAAATGAACAATCTCTGTGCATGTGACATTAGTGTGCAAAACTCTCCCCATATTAAGACCATTCATGCGCTGTAGGTCGATGAGTGAAGGGTGATCTGTGTATGGGCGATTTCTTTTGGCAATGTGATATGCCGTCCTAAACACCTTCTCAGTGGTGCACAGCTGTTCTTGTTGTGCTTTTAGGAAGCTGGCATCTAATGTACTTTCTTCTTTTTTTTCACAGATCGACTCGGCTAATTTGTGGCTATGCGATGTTACATGCTCGCATATTTTTTTTCGTAACGATCTCATCTGCTTGTCTTTAGTATCCCCATACGGTTTAACTCTGCCATATTGCCACTCTGATGAAAAAGTGTATTTGTTTGAACCAGATCTTAGCACACCTGGTGACCCTGCATCTCTGCATATTTCACATCCCAGTGCATTATTAGATAGGAATATGAACGAGTATTTGGTTTTGAAGTGTTCATATTGGGCCAGAGTCCAACAAATTGGCAAACTGAGTGCTAAAGCTGGGCTGCTGCTGCTATGACTACTGAGGGCTGACACTGGGCTGCTGCTGCTACCACTGCTGAGGGCTGACACTGGGCTGCTGCTGCTACCACTGCTGAGGGCTGACACTGGGCTGCTGCTGCTACCACTGCTGAGGGCTGACACTGGGCTGCTGCTGCTACCACTGCTGAGGGCTGACACTGGGCTGCTGCTGCTACCACTGCCATTGCTGAGAGCTGGGTAGCTGGTTGTGCCTTTCTTTAGGGCTTTTATACTAAATGTATAGTTCCATACATCAAAATTACTGATTCTGCACACTTCTGGGCTTACGTCTTCAATCTCTATCATTTTTTTTATATGGCAATTGCAGCATTAACTTACCTCCCAAAAAAATCTTCCAGGGTCCGCTTCATGTTTATTCAGCATCTGAATGAACATAATCAGCTTATGTTTAATTATTTTTATTTTTTAACTATCAAAAGTGATAGATTTATAGCATTTTTTAACATTAAAAAATATTTATAAAATCAGTTATCTAAGTTTTTTTTAAAAAAGGAAGCTTTGTGTTATGTGTAAGGCAGTTAGATGAGTTCACCAGATGTGTTTTGACATGGGTAGGTCAAAAGGTCAAGCCGCATTATAGATTTATAGCATTTTTTTAACATTAACACTAGAGCTACCACGGTCATTTTGACTGTTTTTAAATTTTGCAATGTAATAACTTTGTTGAACTAAAAACCCATATAACCATAGGACCATGACTTTTCTTAAATGTGTGTATATTTTATTCTAACATTGTTATTTTATTAAAATTTCAAAACAAAAAAGAGTTCTGAGTATTTCTACCTTGAATGGCCATAACGGTAATTTTGACCGCACGCATTTCAGCGTTTGCTATGTAAAGGAACAAAGGGCGCTGTTCACCACGGAGGTGCTGAGAATGTTACTGAGCTCGCTAACATTAACGTTAGCTCATACAGACTAACATTTCTTTCAGCTCAAACTATTTTTTACCTAGTTTTATTGTTTTCCTATCACTTACCGGAGCAATGGAGAGGCACAGAGGTTCAAGACGGCTAAGAACTTAACCAAATCTTCAGTGGTAATGGCTCAATCGCTCTAGCCGTTAGCGGGTTGCCAGGGTAACGTCGCTGTTATGCTTAGAATTGTGACAGTTTTCCCTTGATGGGCGGGGTGCTGAACCAGCGATTAATGCATTTATGACGTCTGATAATTCCATGTAGCATGGGTGTCTCTGTGTAGTCTTGCTAATTATTCAGTCTCATATGCCATGTATTTGCCAGCAGTCAGGAGATTAAAAATAATTCAAGTGGAATAACAATATTTGGTGCTGAAGGAGACGGAGCTGAGCTCCGGCAGGGTGTGTTGTGGACCTGAGGAGGCGGAGCTGCGCTCCGGTGCGCTCCGGCCCAATTTAACCTCTGACTAGGGGTACAAAAAAGGTCCCCTTGAGGGTACTATCCCAGTGATGGCCCTTGAACCTTAAAAGTACTTTTTTATTTTATTTTTGTAAACTTTTATATTCACAACACACTTTCGGACCTCAAGATATGCTACCTCCATCTGGAACTTTATCTGCTGATGTCTTTGTTGGATAGTGCTACTTTTGGAAAATCAGTGCTTTACACACAATCTTATCTTATATTTCCTAATATCGGTATTTGTTTTGCTATATGTCTGTACTGTCGATTATGTTTGCATCCACTTTTTATAATATAAGGCCTTTTCCATGAAGAAAATCTTTCTTCCTCACTTTCTCGCTCTTCTGGTTCATCTGTGAGATCCAGGGGTGGTTTGAGGTGAGAGATAGTAGTTTTCATATTTACTGTTTTTTAATTGTTTTTCTATGTAAATATGCACTAGACACGTCTTTGAATGTTGCATCATGTCTCGCACAGGAGTGTTGTGTTTTTTAGACAGCATTTCAAGTTATTAGGATCTTCAACTTTCAAAAACACATCTCAAGACACCTGCGCTATATTCCATTTGTTGCGCTGTGCATATGTAGATTTTAAACACAGGAACATTCTCGGTCAGAATGATCCCTAAGAGACAACTGCAATCTGTGCATTTCAGCCACACAACTGGGCAGATAAAAACAGTAATTGTGTAGGTGTCACGATTCCCTTGTTGTTTGCCCCGTGTTTCACTTGTCTTTGTCTAAAAACTACACTTCCCACAATTCCCGGATCTCATCACTGCCATCATTGTGTCATTGTTCACACCTGTTTGTCGTTTGTGATCCTCCTGTGTCTGTGTATATAAACCCTGTTTGTTCTCCACTCCTTGTCGTTTGTTGAATGTTGATGTTCTGACTGTTTTGATGTTTCCCTGTCCTGATGTTCGCTCTGCTGCCCGTCTTGTCATATTTATCCTGCCATGTTTATCCGTTCCGTGTTCCTTTGATGTCTCTCTGTTTTAGTTTCAGTTTCCCCTCGTGGATATTTCATTTGTTCCAGTTTTGTCTTATTTTCACTTTTGTTCAATAAACCGCGTTTAGATCCCACTTCTTGTCTGCCCTCGTCTGCATTCCTAACAGTAGGACTACCTGTTTCTTAACAATGGAAGACCAGAAAGTGTTTGAAATTTGCAATAATAAAGTCATTAGTGGCAGATAAATTACACATTTCACCTTTTAATAACAGGTTGCAAAAAACTGTCCAAGGAACATTCTCAGACACATGGACACTCAAAGAAACATGGGCATTGAAAGAACAGTCATGTCAGCTCATAGAAAACGTGTAAGCCTATGTAATGTTCATCTGGACATTTCAGACACACATTACTGTCTACATAGAAATACCCACCATCTTTCAAAAACATCAAACTGGTGCTCACATTTGTGGTGGAACTGCATTGAAATGACCTTTCACCACATGGCAGTACTGATGATTAAGACGTAGGTATTTTAATGAAATTATTAAAGACTCTTTTCATCTGAAATGGGATTTATTAAAGATGAATGCATAATTAAATTTAGCGATGAGCCATGTCGAACAATGCCAAATAGTGGCTACTTTGATTTTGTTTAAAAGTAATTATGCAGAATTGACATGAGTGAGAGTGGTGCTGTGGTCCCTCTAATGAGTTAAATAAGAAAAATTGCTCAAGATTCAGACTCTGGCAGGAGCTAATTGTGTTGATATGGCAGTTTCCACAATGCTGTCACTTCATTTCTGGTCTCATTTTCTTTCTTTCTTTTTTGTTTAATCTTCCATTAAAATGGAATGATTGTTTAAATTTTAATTGCAACACTTCTGCAGTATATAACAGAACACACAATATAAGACCCTTGCAAATAGCAAAACTTTTACAAGCCAGAAGCTATGCAGATAAATATATCTGTATATCTGTATCTCACTGCGTGGATGCTATTGATTATGTGTTAATATAAATATCAGAAAAATATGATACATAAACAGGAAAACTGTCTCTTTAAGGACAAGATTAACAGTTTCCTTTGGTGTTTAAAAAAGCATCCCTGCAATTAGCATATTCCAAGTAAGCAAAAAGTAAAGAATACACAGACTAAGAACACCTAATACACGCCATTCGCAATATTTACAAAGCAAAAAAATTGATTTTTGATAACTTTGCAAATTTATTAAAAATAAAAAACTGACACATCACATTGACATACAGTATGTATTCAGACCATTAACTCATTACTTTGTTGAAGCACCTTTCCCAGCGATTACAAGCTTTGCACACCTGATTTGGGGATTTTATGCCATTCTTCTCTGCAGATCCTCTCAAGCTCTGCCAAATTGGATGGGGACCGTCGGTTGACAGACATTTCAGGTCTCTCCAGAGATATTCTATTGGGTTCAAGTCTGGGCTCTGGATGGGCCACTCAAGACATTCACAGTTTTGTCCATAAGCCACTCTTGCGTTGTCTTGGCTGTGTGCTTAGGGTCATTGTCCTGTTGGAAGGTAAACCTTCAGCCCAGTCTGAGCTCCTGAGTGCTCTGGACCAGGTGCCAGATTCACAAATGTTCTCAAGAAGGAAAAACTTCTTAACTTCCATTTTCTTCTTTCTTCTTAACTTAAGAAAAAAGTTACATATATTTTGTATTCCCGAAAAAAACTTCTTAAGGAAGTTCTTATCTTTTTTCTTAAGATTGTTCTTAAGAAAAAAACTTCCAGCATTCAAATTCTCTGGAATTTATTTTCTGAAAAATTGTTGTAAATAACATCTTAAAGTTAGGATAACCTCACAGTTGTCTTACATTCTAAAAGGTAAGATGTTTAATAAATTAACTGGGTTGTTTTAAATCTGATGCCTTCTATCATGTTGAGTCTGAAGTCGCAATGGGCTGTTTATGTAGAAATTTGATTTTAGACCAAAACACTTTTCTGACTGTTTTGTGATTAATGATATATTTATTTTCAGCTTTCAAACCATGTAAACTTTATCACCAATTCAAACAATACAATAAATGTTGTTTTGAACCTTCTTAATGTGGTGACCAGTCATGCTACATTAAATGGATGCGCTGCACATGGCACTCTCTTTCCACGATTTTTAGAGTTCATAGAAACATAATAAATAATTATAACATTAGTAAGCTGAGACTCATTGTCATCCCCCATTCACATCCCTGTCAGAGTTGGGCACAGCAGAGACAGCCTCCACCACCCTTTCCCATTTACCTGCCTCTTTATTTCCGACGTGATATTATCAAGTTTCCCAAGGAGAACTTTTTCCTCAACAAGAACCTCGTCTACAAATTTTTTTTTGTTGCTGCTTTTATTAGCAGGCTGATTAGACAATGTCAAAGCCTGCTTTTATTCTTAAGAAAAAAATTAAGATGCTCTTAAAAAATATTTGAGTACTTCTTAAGAATTTTCCAGAAATTTCTCTAAGGAACGTTCTTATGAACTTCTTATAAATGATCCTTCTTATAAAGAAGTTTACACATTTCTTAAGAACATTTTCGTGAATCCTGCCTCAGGTTTTTATCAAGGATATCTTTATACTTTCTGTGTTCAGCTTTCCTTCAACCCTGACCAGCCCCACCCCAGTCCCGGCTGCTGAAAAACACTCCCACAGCATGATGCTACCACCACCATACTCATCATGAGTGATGCCTGGTTTCCTCCAGACAGAACGCTTGGAATTGATTTCAAACAGTTCAATCTTCATTTCAAGAGTCCAGAGCATCTTGTTTCTCACATTCTGAGAGTCCTTTAGGTCCTTTTTTTCCCGTTTTCTCCCCAATTTGGAATGCCCAATTCCCAATGCGCTCTAAGTCTTCATGGTGGCGTAGAGACTACGGGTGGTGGAGGAAGAATCTCAGCTTCTTCCGTGTCTGAGACCGTCAATCCGTGCATTTTATTACGTGGCTTGTTGAGCGCATTACCATAGAGACATAGAGCATGTGGAGGCTTCATGCTATTTTCCATGGCATCCACGCACAATTAACCACGTGCCACTTCAAGAGCGAGAACCACTTTATAGCGACCACGAGGAGGTTACCCCATGTGACTATACCCTCACTAGCAACTGGGACAATTTGGTTGCTTAGGGCAGTGGTTCCCAACCCTGGTCCTGGAGTACCCCCAACACTGCATGTTTTGGATATCTCCCTTATCTAACACACCTGATTAAACTCATCAGCTCATTAGTAGAGGCTCCATGAGCAGAATTGGGTGTGTCAAATAAGGGAGACATCCAAAATGTGCAGTGTTGGGGGTACTCCAGGACCAGGGTTGGGAACTACTGGCTTAGGGGACCTGGCTGGATTTACTCAGCATGCCCTGGATTCAATCTCGTGACTCCAGGGGTGGTAGTCAGCATCTTTACTTGCTGAGCTACCCAGGCCCCCACGTGAAACCAATATTAAAACATATAACAAACAACACAAAATGCATGGAACTAAAATGAAAAAAAGATTGCGGAGCAACACAGGACCGCACACAACCAAAATTTAACAGAACAGATTGCCTTTACAGAATATCAGCATTAACAGACGATAAAACTTTAACCCTTTAAGACCTAAGGGCATTTTTACAATTCATTTTCCGTCTGGTTTTATTTACTAAAAAAGCTTGTAAAACATCAACCCTGTTGTGCACAGACAATTGACACACCTCTTTTTTTTCAAGACAAATTGGACTTTCAGCATATTTGTGTTGCATTGATGTCACCTGAATGTAAAATAAGTTATGGGACCATAAAGACAAATGAAAAAATAAAACGGAAATTGAATCACTCAAATATTTATTGAAATCACACACAAATAAATAAAAGCTAAGCAAATTTCCTCTGGAAAACAGTTTGTTCATGTCTTTGGAGTCCTGGAGCACAGGAATAAACATTGTAACTTCTACAGAACCAAAACTATTTACATTTTTCCAAAAAAGTCCAGGCGTTTTTTGCCTCATTCACTGGTGCCAAGCCTCAAAACAGTTCCTATCAGCAATCAGACAGAGGGCCACATCACAGGCTTTGCATTTCCAGGGGTGGCCTGTTTGACCTGCCTTGTCTGCTTGCAGTTCACACATTACCTTCTACCATAGGAGGCCTTCTTGCTGGTTTCAGTTTGGTCTGATGTTGGCACAGGTACATGGTCACTTTGTTGCTGGCGCTCTCTCTCTCTCTCTCCTCAAAACTACTTTGCCGTGCGTCTCTCTCTCTCCTCAAAACTACTTTGCCGTGCGTTTCTCTCTCCACAATATCAGAGCTTGGTTCATGCGTAATGACGCACACCAACGTGGAAGACGGATCAGCCTGTCATTGGTCAACAACCTCACGCAAAGCATCATGTGATATCCAAAATGGCAGCTATCATCGAGCTAGCGGCAAAAATGATGGAGAATTGATAAATTATGGACATCAAGTGGATAAATCTTGGATGTAAGTGTTTGGATTTATTGCTGAAAAACTCCGAAAAGAGGCACAAGTTCCGGGCTGGATAGAAAACCTTCTGTAAAGGCTACAAAGACACCAAAGACACCCCCGTGATGGCTAGCTCGTTAGCTTTCTGCTGGAAAAAACGGTAAGAAAATCGATAAAACTTTCATCAAATTATATAAATATTTATCGGAGGTGCCGTGTGATGTCGTGGACGATGCCGTCGGGCTCTGAGGGTTAATGTCTATAAAGTCGATTAATCATCATTGTGTAATTTAGATAAAATAAGATTTTTAATAGTGTTTAAAAATAATTAAATGATAATTGTATTAATAACCCCAGTGAGCAAGCTGTAGGCGACTGTGGCAAGGAACACAAAACTCCACAAATGTTGATTAATGGAGAAAAATAACCTTGGGAGAAACCAGACTCACTGTGGGGGCCAGTTCCCCTCTGGCTAACATTATGAATGTAATGTAAACATTAATTATGTATAGGTAAAATCATGGTTTAAAATTATTAAACTAAGTGTTAAGGGTCAGTGATTAAACATCGATTTTGTCTGAACTGTAAGATTAATGACCAAAGTCTTTGAAGTCCATCTTGATTAATTGCAGAAGTTCACATAGATGCAATTGTCCTTGTTAATTGGCTGATGAAGGCTTTTGTTGGCAATAGTTAGTCTATGCATTCCATTTCAAGATCGTAGTCCATCAATAGACCGAGGTGATGCAGGTTGGAGTTGGCATCATTTCATCCTCTGAAGTCCGTCATAATAGACTGAAGTGATGTTTGGCACCGGCTGCATTTAGTCATCATCATTCATCAGTAACATCATCAGTAAACTACATTAATACTGGGCAACAAGTAGAGAACAGGATGAAGGCTGTGTGTCGGCTCTGTTTCACCGAAGTTGGGTATGTCTCTGTAAATTATCCCAGGGAGGACACCAGACAACAGGTTCTTTCAACTCAAGTGAGTACCTTTATTTAGCTTTCACAGGCTATCACAGCACGCCTGCTTCACAGTGGACGTCAGCTTCAAAATAACTTTTAGTTTTGCACAAAGGTTCAGCTTCACAATATACATTTGTCTCTACAACACTTTAGTTTCATGGAACTTTCTGATCCACACTCCCTGGTCTGCTGGCTATGTGGCTCTTTTATGCCGCTCTCCCCATGTTCACTGTAATCAGAAACAGGTGTTTATTATTTAGTTCTTATAATTTAGCTCAGGAGCAAGCATCCTTACCGCTCTCTCTCTCTCCGGACAGACACTTGACCACGCCCCTGCTGCCAATATTTCAAGAAGCACATCTAACATGATGACTCATTTGTGGCCCACATGTGTCTCTTGAGCTTACATGAACAATGCATAAACAGCCTGTGCAAGTTAAGCTGCACTCACACTGCCAGCTACTTTGTCGCTACATGTCGCCAGTGGCTGGTGGTTAGGTCGCTGGTTGTGTGTATGGAGAGTCAAAATAAAACTTTACAATTAATATTATTATAAAAATATTAGGATCACGTGAGCTCTACCATATTCTCTCATATTGGCTGTCTCTCCTGAAAGTTGCTCTTCATTTGCATAAAGTTTAAAATTTCTCAACTGTGTTGCATCGCTGGATATGCCCACATCTGGTCGCCAACGGTCATCATTGCTCGTGTTGCCGGAAG
The DNA here is from genome assembly GCF_025860055.1 of Xyrauchen texanus. Lineage (NCBI taxonomy): Eukaryota > Metazoa > Chordata > Actinopteri > Cypriniformes > Catostomidae > Xyrauchen > Xyrauchen texanus. Next base: position 18,548,721 of record NC_068299.1, on the reverse strand, counting down.
TGGGTATTCTGATTTTCCTGGAAATAAAACAAAAAAACAACTTAAAAATTAAGTGATAAGTACAAGTAGTGAGCTGCAAAGCAAAATACACTGAAATCTGCACTGCTAATGTCTTATTTTTGCTACAATTATTATAATTGCACTTTTTGTTTTTACTTTATTATTATGTTTTTATACAATGTGCATATAAGAGGCTTTTAAGTTTTGTATTGTAATCATTGAAGAAATATGCATTGTTCAGTCATGTATAAATGAGCCGGTTTTCATAATAAATAATTGAAAGAAAGATTCTTTGTTTTTTGCTGTACCAAAAATGTATCGAACCATGATTCTAAAACCAAGGTATGTACTGAACCGTGATTTATGTGTACCATTGCAGCCCTAATATAAACCATTTGTTTGTTTATCAAAACAGACACACCCCTCTACCAGCTACTCTTGAACACACTACACGTCTTTTTTGATCCGTTATGTGTTTGTTGACAGAACAACATTGGTCGCTTTGTGTTGTCACTAGTCTACTGAAAGTTTCAGTCAATTCAGCCCCCTAATACAACAAGTAACACAGCAATGCAGAGAAAACATTCACACAGAGTCCAGACAGGCTCAAGTGCTCTCCTGCAACAAACACAGCCTTCACACTGCCTGACCCCAAGTTTACCAACACATCGCCATGGATACGGATCACACAATAGCCTTAATTTGGCCTCTTGGCCTCAACAACAAGCAGGAAGAAACAAACTGCTGCGACACACTCACTAGAAAAAATAAATAAACACAGCGTAAACAACACAAGCAGGGAAAGTAATCACGGTCTACGGCCGGTGCTTGGCATAAAACAGATCTGTAAACATAGATGCTGTGTTGTGGAGCTACAAATAGTACTTTTCATATGAGGTGAGGAGAGGTTATCGGCATCACAACCCTCCCCGCATCTGGGCACGTATTAATCATCACACTATGTATTCACACCTGTTTCTCCGAGCTGAAGCGATATTTGGCTAGGGACACAAGGACTTATTATTACAGGGGCTGCTTGTGATGTCCTCTGGTCTTCCCATCCACGAGAAAGACAAAACCTTCTCACTGTCCTCTGCTTCCCAGTGGGGAAAGCCAATCTCACTGCTTAGCAACCGGCCCTGGGGCCTGTTTCACACAGCTTAATTCAGATGTGAGTTAGATGCAGTTGATTGGCTGTGCGGCCCACTCCTCTTTATTCTCTCTCTCTTTCTCGCTCGCTGTCTTAAAGATGAAGACTGGCAAGAGAGAGAGATGTACAGTAGATGTGGAGGCTTCTGTGTGTGACAGTGATGAAGGATGGCTAGGAATAGAGGGTGGTAGCACTGGGACTGCACTCAAAGATAATGGTCAGTGTCTTCGCTAAGAGCTATGAATACCATTTAAAAAGTTTAGCTTTTCAATACAAATCAGTTGACATTTTAACAACGCTAACAATTTTTTTAAAAGATTTTTTTTTGTAGTTAGCATGAGCTTTATGCACAACTGAAATGTCTTCATTACGTTATACAGAAAACAAAAACAAAAAAATGCTTGCTCTTTGGTTTGACAAGGCAGATGGCACCTGAAGCGCTGATTGCCCCCTACTGCTTAAAGGTGGTACATCAAGCTTGCAAACCAACACAGTGGCTGTTTCTTAATGTGCATTCTTGTGAACTCGCTCTACGTCATCATCCATTGCTGTAGTTCAATTCCAATCCTCAAGAACGCAAGTGCTGAGGATGAAGGAAATTACCCGAATATGTCCTTGATTTCGTGGATGTATCGGATGCATTTGCAATTTTTTTGGGCATCATTTTAATATAATAATAAACACATGGAGAAAAATTGTGTTTACAGACTTTATTCTTTAAAAAATGACACTAGTCCTGCAAAACCTGGTGTGATGATTTTAATGCTGTCACTGGTGTGATAATGCCAGCACATCTCCAAAATCGCAATAGATGCATTCTGTGTTCTTCTGAGGTTCCTTCTTCCAATGTAGCTTTGAAGAACACAAGCCCATTCTCTGCATTTGTAGAATTGAGAAACACCCAATGCCTGCTCATTGTTCTGACAAGGCACATTGTCTGTACAGCTGCAGTGCTGACTGTCTCCCACTGGATCAAGTTTATCATCAAGTTTGAATTGCTTCGAAAATAATATTCCTTATTACGCAATTTACGAAGAGTTTGGGGGCATGATTAATTGTGTTAATTTGTGAAAAGTGTCAATTTTATTATAATTAATCACACAAAATGAATGTGTCATATCGTCACCCTAATTAGTATATATACTGTATATATACACTGGTGGCCAAAAGTTTGGAATAGTGTTCAGATTTTTCTGTTTTGGAAGGAAATGGGTACTTTAATTCACCAAAGTGGCATTCCACTGATCACAACGTATATTCAGGACATAAAATCACCATTTTAAAAAAGTCATTTTTGATCAAATCTAGACTGGCCCCATTTCCAGCAGCCATAACTCCAACAGCATATCCTTGAGTAATCATTCTAAATTGCTCATTTGGTGATAGAAAATCACTTGCCATTATATCAAACACAGTTGAATGCTATTTGATTTGTTAAATGAAGCTAAACTTTGTCTTTGTAATTGTTTCTGAATTGTCACATTATGCAATAGACTGGCATGTCTTAAGGTCAATATTATGTCAAAAATGGCAAAAAAGAAACAGATTTCATTAGAAACTTGTCTGTCAAAATCATTGTTTTGAAGAATGAAGGCTATACAATGCTTGAAATTGCCTAACTGTGTATACTACAGTCTTCAAAGACAAAGGAGAACTGGGTCTAACAAGGACAGAAAGAGATGTGGAAGCCCAGATGTACAACTAAATAAGAGGATATGTATATCAGAGTCTAGTTTGAGTTATAAATGCCTCAAATGTCCTCAGCTGACAGCTTCATTGAATTATACCTGCTCAACAACAGTTTTGTGTACAACAGTAAAGAGAAGACTCAGGGGGGCAGGCCTTATGGGAAGAATTTCCCAAAAAATGAAGCCACTTTTTAAACAGAAGAACAAAAAGAAAAGGTTAGATTGGACAACAGATAATTAGAAAAGAGTGTTATGGATCTTAACCCCATTTAGCTTTTGTGAGATCAGCTAGACTGTAAGGTGCTTGAGAAGTGCTCACCAAGACAGCCACATCTATGGCAAGTTCGATAAAATGTCACCTGAGTATTCGGACAAACTGACAGCTAGAATGACAAGAATCTGCAAAGCTGTTATTGCTGTACATGGAGGATTTTTGGATGAGAACTCTTTGAAGTAGTGTAAGAAGTTACACAGATTTTTTATTTTATATTTTTTTTGAATTGTTATAATAAGTTCCCTGTCAAAAAGCTACACTTTGATGCTGCACTGACTTAGCGCTTTGAGAACAACTTTAGGTGTGACCAGCTGTGAATATGTGCGCAACACGTCAATGAAATTGACCAGAATTTATAGTCTCTGCAGGTGACATCATTGGATGCACCTGTAACAGGGATATAAATAGATGTGTCACAGGTGCATCATCAGATCTTTTGTCTTCATATCACTCTGTATGTGTGTGCTTCATGAGCCTGTCAGAAACTTTCTACTTTCCACTGTTAGGAGTTATATTTTTGTTAGGCAGTGCGTAGCAACTCTAAAAAAAATCTTCTAAAAAAAAAAAAGAAAAAAGAAAATGACTGAAAGACAGACAAGCGGTGTTTGTTCCCTTGTTTACGCTCTATGGCTGAGAGGGACACACATCAGATTTTTTTGTATGTTTGGGGGAAGAGCATGCTGTTCTTGCGTTGGGGCGGGGCGGGTGCGAGCATTGCGTTCTGTTCTCAGTCAAAATGCTTCGCACTCATCTTGCTTCCGAGAGTCAGCGTCCACACTTCTATCATGGGGTACTCGTATGGATCTTGCTGAGGAACGAGAGACGGGTCCATCCCTATCGCTCGCTCTCTCCACAGATCCAGCTTGTCCTTCCTGTGATCCTGAAGTGCGCGCCGGCGTCTTCGGTTCATCAGGGGGACCATGAATCTCTTGAGTCTGTGGACAAGTTACCCACCTCCAAGCATTCCGGGCATGATAATAAATCATCGGAGGAATTACTCGAGGTGATAACTCATGTGGTGGCCAGGATTCAATTAGACTGGCCACGCGAACAAGAGACCCCCAACCGCTCCAAGTTGGAGGACAGATTTCGGTCTGGTGGCCAAGGGAAGGGGACGCCTCATCAGTCCCTTACTTTCTTTGATGACCTCCATGATGAGCACATGGCAGTGTTACAGGTGTACCAGGCTGATCTGCTGAAGGTCCTGAGTGTGGGCACCACGGTTGACGAGGAGGCTTTCTCCGAGCTTCGTTGATCCATGGATCTGTCTCTCCATGCGACCATGCAAACAGCTCGCGTCATTGCTGGTCTATGTCTGCCTTTGTCAGCCCGGAGAGACACTTATGGCTCAACCTGTCGGGCATCAGAGACAAGGACAACGTTTTCCTCCTCGATGCCCCGGTTTCACCTTCTGGCTTATTTGATGATGCTATGAATGTAGTTATCACCATGTTCCAGGAAGCGAAAAATCACGTGGAAGCCTTCTGGCAATTCCTTCCTCGCCGCACTCAGGGGGAGGGGCTGTCGGCCACCCAGCCCCGCCTCGGTCCGTCTAGAAGGGAGGCTCAGAAAAAAGCGTGGCAAGTCGTGCTCCCCCTTGTAGAGACTGGGGACCGGCTTGTCTACCTCAGCAGCCCCCAAAGCAAGACCTCACGGCAGTCATTTCTAAGAGTAAAAAACCCTGACGGTCTTGCGCCCAGCCTTGTGAGGGTAGCCCCCCTCGGGACGGGGCGTGTTTATCATCCACTTCGACCCTCCCGATACCCCCACGAAACCTCTCCATTCCCGCCGCCTCTGGGGTTGCGGGAGTTACAGGCTTCCAGCGAAATGTTGGGTGTATCGTTGCTTCCTGCCTTAGTCCAGGATACGGAACATTCGACATCCCCTCAACAGGAAGTGTCAAAATTAACAGCACAGGAAGTTCCTGAGGTTCGCTTTCGGGGGCGAAGCCTTCCAATATCGGGTTCTTCCATTCGGCCTAGCCCTATCCCAGGGATATCATCTTAGCTCATCTGCTTTCTTTGGGTCTGTGACTCAACTTCAAAAAGAGCACTCTCTCTCCCACTCAGGGAATTACCTATCTGGGTGTTGTATAGAATTCGATTACGATGCAGGCACAATTGTCTCCCGCTCGAATCGTGTCCATTCAGAACACCCTGAGCAAAGTCAGGCTAGGCCAAGGTTGCACTGTTTGTCAGTATCAATGAATTCTAGGACTCATGGCATCTGCATCCTTGGTGATCCCTTTGGGCCTTCTGCACATGAGACCGTTGCAGTTGTGGCTAAAAGCCAGGGTATTTAATCTAAGGGCCAGTCCCCTAAGGCTAATAAGGGTTACGCGCTGCGCGCTTCATTCCCTTTCTATGTGGTTCAGACCCCGGTTCCTTACTTTGGGTCCCACACTAGGTGCGTCTTGGTATCGCATGTTGCTAATGACAGACGCCTCCCTGATGGGCTGGGTAACAGTCTTAAGTGGTCGTCCAGCTCAAGGGGAATGGGAAGGTCATCAGCTCAATTGGCACATCAACTGCCTCGAGTTTATGGCTGTATTTCTGGCCCTGAAATACTTCCTTCTGCATTTGAGAGGCTGCCATGTCCTGGTGCGGGTGGACAACACAGCAGCATTCTCTTACATAAATCATCAAGGAGATCTACGTTCACGCCAGCTGAACACTCTGGCAAGTCAGATTCTCCTTTGGGCCCAGGGCAAGCTCCTGTCAGTCAAGGCAGTTTATATCCCTTGATGCCTGAATGTGGGAGCAGATTTACTGTCCAGACAGAAAATGCAGATGGGGAGCGGAAACTCCACCCCAAGGTAGTGGAACAAATCTGGAGATTTTACAGGGCAGAACTGGACCTCTTCGCCTCTCAACAGACAGTGCAATGTCCCCTCAACTTCACTCTGAGTCACCCAGCCCCCCCTGGGTCTGGACGCGATGGCGCATACATGGCCCAGAATTCACCTGTATGCGCCTGTATGCATTTCTCTGCTCCCGGGAGTCTTGGCCGAAGTTCACCAGCAAGGGTCCTGTCTCTTACTGATAGCGCCGCGCTGGCTGAACAGGGTATGGTTCTCGGAGATAATGTCTCTCCTCGACGACTCTCCTTGGGTGATTCCGGACAGGAGGGACCTTCTGTCTAAGGCGCAGAGGACAATATTCCATCCCCGGCACGAGCTGTGTAACCTTCATGTTTGGCCCCTGAAGAGTACCAACTGAGGGACACTGGGCTCTCACCTGAAGTTATCAAGACCATTCTAAGTGCTAGGGCTCCCTCTACTAGAAGACGTTACACCAATAAATGGGGAGTCTTTGAAAGATGGTGCAGTGCACATAATGCAGATCCAGTTAACTGCCAGATTGCTTCAGTTCTGGACTTTCTGCAGGAAAAATTGTCAGCAGGCACATGCCCCGCCACTCTCAGGGTTTACGTGGCCACTCTATTGGCTTGCCACATCTTGATTGATGGGGTGCCATTGGGGAGACATCCTCTGCTCGCTCGCTTCATTCATGGAGCCATGCGACTGAGACCTCCTGCTAGGACCAGGATCCCTTCATGGGACTTAGCAATAGTCCTTGAGGGTCTGGTTGAGACCCCCTTCGAACCTCTAGAGTCAGCGTCTGATAAACTTCTGACACTCAAGATGGTTTTTCTTATGGCAATTACTTCTCTAAAAGAAGTTGGGATCTACAGGCTCTGTCTGTTTTGCCAACCTACATAGATTTTGCCCCAGGAATGGCTAAAGAAATTTTGCACCCTCATCATGACTACCTGCCTAAGGTTCCTTTCTCGACTGTATTTTTATATTTTATAGTTTGGATGTTCATGCTACTCCGGGCTCTTATGTCCTTGAGTCGACATCTCAGGCACATGTCTGACTCCCATGGGGTATTCTCCCATTGGCTGTATTCTCCCGTCAACATTTCATCCTGTTACAGTGTTCATGACATACACTTTCATAATAAATTTTTTTATATAATTAATTTGTCACATAACTTTTACATAATTACAACAAATTAAAAGATATACATGTTACCTTCAAGTGTTTATAACACGTTTGCTTGTAAGCAGGGCTCTACGGAAATCGGTTTTATTTTTTCATTTCTTTTTATTATTATTTTTCCAGAAATCCTTGTTTTAAAGTTTAATTTAATCAAAAAAGTTTCCTTAAACTTTTAACAAGTAAAAAAAAAAAAAAATCGAACAATTACTTATCAACATACCTTTGCATTTTTAAACAAACTTTTATTTAGTACAAAAGCACTCTTGCTTGTGATATATTGCTTAATTTTGATTATTTTTACAATCGTATTCATTAAGCATTATTTATTATTATATCATAAAACGAATTATTATTATTTCTACAGTGAGGATTACATTTTACTATACAGTTATATTTCTGTTGCAATTTCTTACATTTCAGGTGTTTAGCTTTTATTATGTATCGTGCTTTTATTTTGACGTGTATTTTTGACAGAAGTTTAAACTACATAGCCCAGTGTGATAGATAAAGCGCAAATGCTGTGATTTACTTGCTGTGATAAAAATAACACTTCAAAGTGCATTAATGCTCTGCTTTATCATCTCTCATACAACGCAAATGATTCTCATTGTCTGTAGAGTTTCCAGTGTATGAGCTGTCTGCTTCACACATTCATTAAAAGCTCATGCAGCTCATACAGAATAAGATTGCAGCATTTCATGGTTTAATAGTCACACTAGGACATATCTTAATTTTAATTTGATTAGTTGTGCATTTCAATGTAAAGGAGTAACAGAGCACATGCTCAAATAAGCGTGTGAGCATTTTAAAGCAGTCGTGTGTCAGTAAGACAGTGTATTTGTACCAAATTAAGTCGGTGCTCGGTACTACTGGTACTGTAGAATCACTGGTATCATTACATTTTTTTATTTTAGTACTGACTTGGTACCGAAGTACCGGTACTTTTGACAACACTATTCTGACCCTTTGTTCAGTGTTCAAGTCCAGCCCTCCTCGTAGTGCACTGAAGGACAGAAAATGAGAGAGAGAGAGAGAGAGAGAGAGAGAGAGAGAGAGCTCAAAAGGGACTCAAACAGTAAGGTAAAGTTTAACATATTGGCTGGTAGTGGGTCAATTACCTATGTGTAATTGCAATAATTCCAATAACACAGCAGTCATGCTTGATAGTTTCCAGATCAGATCCAGTAATTGCAGGTTGATATGTATGACTGGAATCAAAGAAGAAGCTCTGAAACTCTGCTCTGCTATCCACAGCCATACCTACAATACTTAATGCAATAAATCCTGAGCTTATTAGCACTGCTCTAAATGGCAAATTGGTGTGGATACTGAATTATTTATATCATGATTGAGGGGGAAAAACTTCAGGAGGGGAGATTTTCACAGAAAAAAAAGAAAAAAGAAAGAAAGATTACAGGTACGTGTATACCAGCAAAGGCCTTAAAATTGACTGTTTGGAAGTGACTTCATTTACTTCACTTCATGCCATGACATCTGTTTACACACATATTAAATGAAAAACAATCCCCAGGCAAACATGTGTCTCTGTGATCATTCATAAAACCCCAAAAGATTAATTATATACCTATATGTCTGATAATTGCACGTTACATTCGGCATTCAATAGCACCACTCGCTCGCAAGCACAAACCAGCATAAAGTTTCATGGAAATGAAACCTTGTTGATATTCACATGACCAGGCACTCAGCAACTCAGAGCAACAAGAGGCTAATATGACTGTAGCACATTTACTGAAGTAATTAAATGGCCGTGCAAGAGGACCGGAGAGAAAGAAAGCGGGAAAGTCTGAGAAACATCGCCCGAGTGTGGGGCCACTTTGCTAATAGGCCTGGAGTGATGATGGATCTCATGAAGTGGCCCCTCTGCATTAGCAGGAAGGCATTAATAAACAGGAATGGGTTAATAGTGCAGAAAAAGCCAGCAGTCAGACTGTCGGGGTGAGGAATATTCCTTTCTTAAGTCAGCTGTAAGTAATTATGCCATGGTGAGTTTCTGACAATTTCCATAACAGAGCAATTGGACTTGAAGAATGGATAATAGTATGAACATGGAAGTGTGTTTAGAGTAGGGCTGTGAGAGCTGTAATACTGCACATTCTTCTCCTCTCCCAGGACACGTGAGGGGGGAGATCTGGTGAATTCAACACTTGGGGCTCCATGAGCACTTGTAGGGCATCCCTCTGAGCTGTTTCAGGTTTACAGATTGCGACAAGGCCTTTCTCCTCCGTAACCTATATGTTCACCCTCTGTATTTGGCAGCTGTCCATTCAATGTAAATATAGCTAACATTTTACAGCCTTGCTTAAAATAAAAAAAGAATGTATGTATGAAGAAAACTTATGAAGAAAACCCTAAAAATATATGATTTCTTGGCTTTGGAGGACAAAAAGATTCTGGTTTAGGTTTTATGATCAACTCTTTGATGCAAGGGACACTGGAATTATAACCACTTTGTACAGGCCCAAGTACAGCCTTTAATCGTATATTCAATTTAAAATAAAAAAATATTTCTCATTTTGGCAGTTCCTTAATCTCATATTAATATTTGTTCCCCGTCTGTTGCTCACTTCCACATTGTGCCGGTCGGTCCCTTAAGCTCCAGGAATTGGATGAAGACATCGGCGCTGCATCGGAGAGCATTACAGCAGCGTCTGATGCTGATGACTCGCCCGGGCCGCAACCTTCGGGTCTGCTAGCCCAGTCTGAGCTTGACGCACAGAGGTCCGCTATGCTTTCCCGGGTACTGCGAGCGCGAGGCTGGACTGGAAAACCTTGTCCCCCCCTCACGGCTACTTGATTGGTTCCGCTGGAAAACCTTGTCCCCCCCCCCCCCCCCGGTTCCTTTCTTCCCGGACGTGCATGACGAGTTGAGTAAGCCGTAAAGGGCACCTTTTACTGCCCAAAACTGTCTTCCTCACTCCTCCGCTCTCACTACCCTCGACCGCTTACGCCCTGCATGCCATGGCCTCTCCTGCAACCAACACCAGGCCAAGGCACTTCAAAACTGCACTTGGGTAGTCCTGTTCTTGATGTGCTGCAGGAACAGCGCTCAATGACCAATCGCGCCCCCCGGGCCACGAAGGTCAGAAGCGCCGGCACTCGAACGGGTGATGGCCACCCTTGTGGTCCAGAAACGTAATCTGGACTGTACCAGGTCGAAATACGGGAGGTAGACAAAGCACGCTTTCTCGAATGCCCCCGTCTCCCAGCTCCTTCCATTCGGTGGCACCGTTGACGACTCCGCCCAGCAGTACTCAGCGGTGAAGAAGCAGACGGAGGCTATTTCCCACATCCTGCCCTGCCACAAAACTGCCGCCATGGGCCATGCCCCGTCTGCTCGCCGAGGGCGTCCTCCTGCGGCTTAAAAAACAAAACAAAAAAAAAGTGCTGCTCCGCCTCAACCAAGAGTAGGCCCAGCTCTCAGTCCCAGCATCGAGCACCCCACAGGAAGTGCACGGCCCCCGTCACATGGACCCCTTTGAGGATCCGGAAGGCTCCCAAGCACTCCTGAGACGGACAACCCAGAGATCGAGACGTTTGATCCGGAGTTGGTAAACAGACCACTCTGTCCCCCGGTGGAGGGCCGGGAAGAGAACCTTAAGTTACAGCACGTTTTTAAATAATAGAGCAATTTCCTCTTTCTGGGTCACCTGGCCAGGGTGTGAGAAGCAAGGTAAGTGCTTCGAGTCTTTTCTCAGCACCAGAGCCACGGGACGCGTCTTCGCCTCCCGATGCCGTACTACCTGCTCCGCCCCGCTGCGTTGCCCGTCACAAATAATTGTCCCCTTGGTGCACCTAGCACAGAGCTTGGATGGCCGCATGCCATTGGAAAGGGGCCCCGCTGCGCTGGCACATCAAGTGCCTAGAGTTGCTGACTATTTCGCCACGCAGTCCACCCTCAGCATCCTGGCACTGACAGAGACATGGATACGTCCTGAGGATACAGCAACACCTGCTGCTCTCTCCAACAACTTCTCCTTCTCCCACACCCCTCGACATACTGGTAGAGGTGGGGGAACAGGTTTGCTCATTCATAATAACTGGACTTTTTCACCACAGGCTTCACTATGTAACAATACATCCTTTGAATTCCATGCCATTACTACAATGCAACCCACAAAATTACATGTTGTTGTCATCTATCGCCCCCAGGTCAGCTGACAAGCTTTCTTGAGGAATTGGATGTCCTGCTGTCCTCCTTGCCAGAGGATGGCAGGCCACTTGTGGTTCTTGGTGATTTCAACATACCCCAAGACAAACTCCAGGCCATTGAACTGAATACTCTTCTGGCCTCATTTGACTTGGAAAGACTACACACCACAGCAACTCACAGGTCGGGCAACCAGCTGGACCTCATTTTTACACGTAACTGTAACACCTCTAATATTCTTGTTACACCTGTACATGTCTCTGATCACTACTTTGTTCAATTCAATATGATTCTCCCATCCATTGTAAAACCGACCCCACCTTTGGTTTCCTTTCGCCATAACCTCCGTTCCCTCTCACCCTCTCGCCTTTCCACTGATGTCTCTGCCTCTCTTCCCACAATAAATGTATTTTCCATGCTTGATGTAAACACTGCCACAGACACACTTATCTCTACTTTAACAACCTGTCTAGACAACATCTGTCCTCTCTCCTCTAGACCAGCATGGACTACACCACCCAGCCCCTGGCTGTCTGACGTCTTTCGTGAACATCGGACTGATCTCAGGGCAGCTGAGAGGAGATGGCGGAAATCTAAAGATCCAGCTGATCTAGGTAAATATCAGCTTCTGCTCGCAACTTTTTCAAATAACGTTAAAACTGCAAAAACTTAATATTACCAGACCAAGATCAACAGCACCACTGACACTTGTAGCTTGTTTAGAACATTTAACACACTTCTCTGCCCTCCCCCTCCACCACCTGACACATCACTGATAAGGTTACAGCCATCAGCAATACATTCACAGCACCACACCCTGTCAAACACCTGGCTCCTGTATGCAACCCTTCTTTCACTATGTTCTCTCCTTTAACTGACACTGAGGTCTCTAAACTCCTCCTCTCCAACCACCCCACAACCTGTTCCCTTGACCCCATTCCATCACACCTTCTCCAGGCCATCTCTCTGTCCATCCTACCAGCACTTACACACATAATTAACACATCCCTTCTTGCAGGCACTTTTCCCACTACATATAAGCAGGCTCGAGTAACCCCACTGCTGAAAAAACCTGCACTTAACCCCACACAGATAGAACACTACAGACCAGTCTCTCTCATCCCATTCATGGCAAAAACACTTGAAAGGGCAGTTTTCAATCAGATCTCCGCCTATCTCTCACAGAACAAGCTGCTGGATGACAATCAGTCAGGCTTCAAAAGTGGACACTCCACTGAGACTGCCCTGCTGTCTGTCATCGAGTCGCTGAGACAGGCGAAAGCTGAATCGAAATCATCCGTTCTGATTCTGCTGGACCTTTCTGCTGCCTTTGACACAGTCAACCATCAGATCCTACTCTCCACCCTCTCTAAACTGGGTATCACTGGAACTGTGCTTGACTGGTTCAACTCTTATCTCTCAGAAAGGTCCTTTGAGGTAGCATGGAGAGGGGAAGTATCCAAGCCACACCAGTTACTTACTGGGGTACCTCAGGGATCAGTGCTTGGGCCACTTCTCTTCTCCATATACACAACATCACTGGGACCCATCATCCAGTCACGTGGTTTCTCTTACCACTGCTACACTGATGACATGCAACTCTACTTGTCTTTCCAGCCCAACGACACCACAGTGACCGCTCGAATCGCTGCCTGTCTGGCAGACATCTCAGCCTGGATGAAGGAACACCACCTTCAACTCAACCCTGCCATGACCGAACTCCTTGTCTTTCCAGCCAACCCGGCTGTTGAACACAACATCACCGTGCAGCTGGGTCCAACTACAGTTTCGCCTTTCAAAACGGTCAGAAATCTAGGGGTAACCATTGATGAGCTAAATTTCACAGACCACATTTAAAAAACTGCAAGATCTTGTAGATTTACACTCTACAATATCAGGAAGATAAGACCCTTCCTCTCTGTACATGCCACACAACTGCTCGTTCAGTCCCTTGTCATAACTAGACTGGACTACTGTAACGCTCTCATTGCAGGCCTTCCTGCATGTGCTATTAGACCTCTCCAAATGATCCAGAATGCAGCAGCACGTCTGGTCTTTAATGAACCTAAGAGAGCACATGTTACACCACTCTTTGTCTCTCTCCACTGGCTGCCGGTTCATGCATGTATTAAATTCAAGGCCCTAATGCTGGCATATAAAACAGTCACTGGGTCTGCTCCAGCATACCTAAAAACATTTATGCAGAGCTACGTTCCCACCAGAAGCCTGAGGTCAGCTAAGGAACGTCGCCTTGTCGTACCAAAACAAAGAGGCACCAAAACACTTTCCCAGACTTTCAGTTTCATCATACCACGGTGGTGGAATGACCTTCCCAACTCAATCCGGGAAGCTAACTCACTCTCTATCTTCAAAAAACGGCTAAAAACACATCTTTTCCAAAAGCACTTAACCGGTCACTAAAAAAAAAAAATAAAATAAAAAAAAAATTTACATTTCTTGTTGCACTTAAATCTGTTTTGTATACTATTATGATGATAGTGAAACTTTGTAATATGGCACTTTTTGTACCACTGTCTCCCTAAGATGATTCGCTGATGTTCCTCCTCTTTTGTAAGTCGCTTTGGATAAAAGCGTCTGCCAAATGAATAAATGTAAATGTAAATGTAAATGTTTTCTTTGCCCTACGGAAGTTTCTCCCGTTAGTTCGAGACAAACATGTCCTAGTCAGGTCAGACAGCACCACCGCGGTAGCTTACATAAATCGGCAAGGCGGCGTACGCTCCTGCCATATATCGCGACTCGCCCATCGTCTCCTCCTTTGGAGCCAGCAGTGACTCAAGTCATTGCGTGCCTCTCACATCCCGGCAACCTCAATGTGGTAGCGGACGAGCTGTCATGACAACGCTGGCCTGATGGAGAGTGGCATCCACACCCAGACCTCTGGAACCTTCACGTCTGGCCCCTGGATGGGACGCGGAAGATCTAGCTGGTCTACCACCTGCCATCGTAGACATGATCAGCAAAGCCAGAGCCCCCTCTTCCAGGCAACTTTAGGCCCTGAAGTGGCACTTGTTCTCAAATTGGTGTTCTTCCCGGGCTGAAGACCCACAGAGGTGTGCAGTTAGGTCAGTGCTCTTATTCCTGCAGGAGAGACTGGAGGGAAAGCTTGAAGGTGTATGTTTCTGCTATCGCGGCCCACCACGACGCAGTAGATGGCAAGTCTTTGGGCAAGCACGACTTAATCATCAGGATCCTTAGAGGCGCCAGGAGGTTAAATCCTTCCTGGCCAAGCCTTTTCCCCTCCTGGGATATCTCAGTGGTCCTCACGGCCTTTAGAGGCCCCCTTCGAGCCACTGGAATCAGCTGGACTCAGGGCCCTCTCTCTAAAGACTGCCCTGCTGATCGCGATCAAGAGGGTCGGGGACCTGCAAGCGACATTCTCTGTCAGCGACACTTGCCTGGAGTTTGGTCCGGCAGACACACACGTGATCCTAAGACCGCGACCGGGCTACGTGCCCAAGGTTCCTACCATGCCCTTCAGAGACCAGGAAGTGAACCTGGAAGCGCTGCCCCCGGAGGAGGCAGACACCACCCCAGGAGGAGGCAGACCCAGCCCCTTCGTTGCTGTGTCTGGTACGTGCTTTGCGTACCTACTTGGACCGCATGCAGAGCTTTAGACATTCTGAGCAGCTCTTTGTCTGCTTTGGTGGACAGCGGAAAGGGAACGCAGTCTCCAAACAGAGGCTGTTCCACTGGGTGGTGGACGCCATTTCATTGGCCTATCACACCCAGGCCGTGCCCCCCCCTGCGGGTCCGAGCACACTCAACAAGGAGTGTTGCGTCCTCGTAGGCACTGGCCAGAGGCACCTCCCTGGCAGACATGTAGAGCAGCGGGTTGGGCAACACCTAATACCTTCGTGAGATTTTACAATCTCAGGGTTGAGTCAGTATCGTCCCGTGTTTTCTAAGGTCCGAGCCGGTAGAACTCGGTAACATGCTGATGGTCTGGCCAGGTGGATTGCTTGCACCTAGCGCCCTTTCCCTCGGCAGAGGTAAAACTGTGAGCTTTCTCTCCCAGGAGATCCCATACATTCGGATCCCTGGATGACCTAGCCCTATGGGTCCACAATTCAGCGGAGGAATTCGCTGACCCAATCCACTGCAGGTACTCAAATCTATCCTGTACTGGAAAATCTGCGTGGACTCCTCCTGTGTGTATTTTCCATGGTACGGTCCCCTTACGAGTGGACCCGCGTCTCCCTTAGGTAGTTCCAGCTGCCCTCCGGTCGCCGTGTTGTACCAACTCCCCCCTCCTTGAGGCTGGATCTACTACCGCACCATTTTTCCACATGTGACCTGAGTGGCCCATGTGATGTATTTCGCCACATTTACCTCCCCGTCCCTGGGAAGGTGTGGACTCTGCAGGGTCTTTTCCCCCTGAAAGAATAGGAAACTGGGTAAGACCCCTTCCCATGATGCATGTAAGGGCCCCAGCCGTTTGGCTCTATGCGAGAAACATAGAGAGAAAAGATGCCCGGCTAGGCCATTTTTTCTATTAAAAAAGGACATTTGGGTGGGACATACTGAATGGCTTGTCCCTAAAGAGTTTAGGTGGAGGGACATTGTTAATTGTTTTTGATTGTAAAAAAAAAATCTGTGTATTGCAATATGAGTCATTACTATTATTTGTCCAGTTTCCCGGAAGACAAAGACCACACAGTTTACATCTGTAGATTTGCTAGTTTCATTTTCTCAACTTTTAGGTGTGTGTGTGTGTGTGTGTGTGTGTGTATATATATATATATATATATATATATATATATATATACACTCACCTAAAGGATTATTAGGAACACCATACTAATACTGTGTTTGACCCCTTTCGCCTTCAGAACTGCCTTAATTCTACGTGGCATTGATTCAACAAGGTGCTGAAAGCATTCTTTAGAAATGTTGGCCCATATTGATAGGATAGCATCTTGCAGTTGATGGAGATTTGTGGGATGCACATCCAGGGCACGAAGCTCCTGTTCCACCACATCCCAAAGATGCTCTATTGGGTTGAGATCTGGTGACTGTGGGGGCCATTTTAGTACAGTGAACTCATTGTCATGTTCAAGAAACCAATTTGAAATGATTCGAGCTTTGTGACATGGTGCATTATCCTGCTGGAAGTAGCCATCAGAGGATGGGTACATGGTGGCCATAAAGGGATGGACATGGTCAGAAACAATGCTCAGGTAGGCCGTGGCATTTAAACGATGCCCAATTGGCACTAAGGGGCCTAAAGTGTGCCAAGAAAACATCCCCCACACCATTACACCACCACCACCAGCCTGCACAGTGGTAACAAGGCATGATGGATCCATGTTCTCATTCTGTTTACGCCAAATTCTGACTCTACCATCTGAATGTCTCAACAGAAATCGAGACTCATCAGACCAGGCAACATTTTTCCAGTCTTCAACTGTCCAATTGCAAATTGTAGCCTCTTTTTCCTATTTGTAGTGGAGATGAGTGGTACCCGGTGCGGTCTTCTGCTGTTGTAGCCCATCCGCCTCAAGGTTGTGCATGTTGTGGCTTCACAAATGCTTTGCTGCATACCTCGGTTGTAACGAGTGGTTATTTCAGGCAAAGTTGCTCTTCTATCAGCTTGAATCAGTCGGCCCATTCTCCTCTGACCTCTAGCATCAACAAGGCATTTTCAGCCCACAGGACTGCCGCGATACTGGATGTTTTTCCTTTTCACACCATTCTTTGTAAACCCTAGAAATGGTTGTGCGTGAAAATCCCAGTAACTGAGCAGATTGTGAAATACTCAGACCGGCCCGTCTGGCACCAACAACCATGCCACGCTCAAAATTGCTTAAATCACCTTTCTTTCCCATTCTGACATTCAGTTTGGAGTTCAGGAGATTGTCTTGACCAGGACCACACCCCTAAATGCATTGAAGCAACTGCCATGTGATTGGTTGATTAGATAATTGCATTAATGAGAAATTGAACAGGTGTTCCTAATAATCCTTTAGGTGAGTGTATATACACTGCATTGGGTAAAGTTAATAGATATGAACCAAAAGCCTAAAAATTATGTTTATTATTATTATTATTATTACTATTATTTAATTGTATAACTTTACTCAATAAATTTTTAACTTTCATGGAACTTTCACACAGAGTTTATTTCCTTCCTGTGCAATTTCTGTATCTAAATCCATAAACAGGATTGCACAATTAGTGATATGCAGGTCGTAGAAACCATAGAAATGGCTTTGTCTCAGTCAGAGATGTACTTATACTTGCTCTGTGGACCCCGGATTTCAGCCCTGACAAAAGATAGGAGCTGAAATTGTTCTTCAACAATAAAGAGTGTATGGGAGAGTGGGGTGACAGGATGAGTGGGATGGAGAAGTCCAGAGGTCTCAATCCTTAGAGTCAAAGCAGCAAACATGTGAGACTTCTACACAGCTGGGCCATCACTCTGCTTTGGATCAGGTCATATTGCCTTTAGAAAGGTCAGCCTGTCTGAGGAAACTTCCTAGGGGACTTGCAGTACACTTTCAGCATTCGACAACAAAGGCACTCTCACATGTGAATGGGTGCATGTATTTAGAGGAAGAAAAAGAGAGATAGAAGCAATGGAACAGTATGTCATTATCTGCAGTATTTCCTCTCACCTCTTCCAATAAATAGTCTAAAGTAGGAATACTCAAATTGCTTTGGGCTATTTTAAGAAAGTGGCCATTGCAGAAATTTCAGTTTTAAAATATCTAGCATCCAAAAGTTATTTTAAAGAAACTTTTAACCTCATTCATTGTGGCAGGTCAGCCTTTAGACTTTCCAGAACAATGTAGACAATGTGAACATTGTTAGTAAAATTAATGTATATGTATATATATATATATATATATATATATACACACACACACATATGTGTGTATGTCTATTGTGTATACAGTATATATCATGTTCTATACAACAAATTCATAATTCATCGTTGGACCCAACTATGTTCTTGTTGAAAATGAAAATAAAAATGCCACAGACGTCCTGTTTCTCCAAGCTTTAGAAATATTCTGAATAGGATCCTTAAATGTTGTAACAGCCCTTCTTTTCAACAATTTGAACAACAAAAGTTTATAAAACAATTAAATATATCATATAAATATCAGTGAACCAGAAAATACATTTATCACTTGTTTCAGCACAGAGCTTCCTTTGCACAGCTCTAATAAACCCCAGGCCAGAGGCCATAGCTCATCTGCAGGAGTATACTCTGGCAAAAGTTTACCCAATGCATACAAAGAAGCCAAACTAGAAGCTGCGCTGTCAAGGTCTCCATCCAGAGAGTGCACTCTGATATATTTATGTGCATTGCATTAAGACTGGGGCCTGGTTTGGACAGAGCTGTGAGCTGACGTCTCAATCTGTCATGTGACACACGGCCAGCTGTCTGATTCCTCCTCTTGCATCTGTCTGGCCCAGCGTATCCGCCACGCTGGCGGGGAGATGGACTTCACCAGACTGCCAACCCCAACCTCTCACCCCTCCAACTATCCCAGACTGCACTTCTCCAGCCCTCACTGCTCAACTGCTATGCTTAAAAGATTTAGAGCAGACAAGGCCATTTTTCTCCTTTGCCTGTCTGTGCAAGTATGTGTGTTTGTGCCAATCTGAGCAGTCAGCTTGAAAAGCTTGGGTCGGGTCAGGGCCCTGCAGGCTGTCTCCTCCATGCTTTCCTCTATATCTTCCAGAAAGTTCTACTTAAAAAGCCCTAGATAAATATTTGTGGACAATATGACACAGGTTTTCACCAGACTGCCTAAACATGATTAGTCTAAATTAAGATATCTGGCCCAGCCAAGGACTCCTCTTAGCTGCTCAACAAGGTTTCTCTTAAATAATTGAAATGACTATCAAGTACTATCCACTCACAGCAATTGTAAGGGAACATATTTTTGTCTAATTCTACCACAACTAAGCAGGCGATAAAAACAGAAACAGTGGTAAGAGATAAAGACACAGTGTGTTCATTCAAATCTGTCATTTGTGTATCCTCATGCCATTACAAAACAATATGCTTTTTTTATTTAAACACCTTAAAAAGAGTCCATTGGAGAGATCAGGGCTAGATGTCACACAGGAAATTTGTCACAAGAGCTATATCTCAGTAACTAATAAAACAAATAGTCTAAAATATTTATTATACTAATAATATAACAAATTGTCCAATAATACATCTGTGGTTCCCTTTCGTAAGAACTTGAGCTGCATAATCGCATAGGGACATGCCCTGAGTGTCACATGGTTTGAAGCCCTTTTACAATCATGGCAATTTATTGGCTGGTGGCGCTTAAGCAACGCCCCTAGGGAGCTACATCACAGTTCCATAAAAGCGTTCTCTTTTGCACCATCATGTCAGATTTTCTGTTTATCTGTTCTCAATCTCATCTTGCCCGTGTTGTACCTATGATTCATATCGAAGCAAGAATTATTATTATTATTGTTTTTGATTGGCAACACAGGATGGAATTTAAGAAATGCTTACCTCCCGCAGATCATTGTCGATGAAGATACCTCACACACCTGACCTCAAGGGGTGCACTAGTAACTGACTCTAGGGGCTGTAGCCTTTAGCCTCCTTGTTAGCGCACCAACCTCCCATGCCTCAGCAATGCCGGTTCGAGTCCGGTACGGAGTGGTTAGAACTGGAGCATCGCACTTGCCTCCTTTGGAAATTCTATCAAGCCACGTGCTGGTGCAGGCCACATGTCTGCCAGCGCACATGGGGGTGTGACTCGTGGGAAGCTGGCACGGATGCCAAATAGATGGGAGCTGAGCAGCAGGCTGACCTTTGGTTTTCTCTGTCACTCTCCCCGGATTCGGCTAGACGTTCTCCAGTGGAGTTTACACGTGGGCATTTGCCTCCTAGACCTTGAGGCCCTCACAGCAGTTTCCTTCTGCACAGAGGATGAGGACTCCATATCTATGGTATCATCAGATTTTGAGGATCTCGCTGATGGCCAGGCCGAAGCCTTGCCTACTAGCAGTCAAAATTCCAGACCTTTGCTATCATATGGAATTGCTGGGGGTTTTACACGTGCAGTAGAAAAATTGCACCTGAATTGACAGGATGAAGCGCAATCGGATGATTGTAAATTGATCTTGGAAGACTGTATTTTAGCTAGCCAGTGCACTGCTATGCCTCGTAGACCACTTCCTTTTTCCCGGACCTCCCTTGTGAGATTTCAAAGTCCTCAGATAAACCCGACTCAGCCAGGATCATGAATCAATCGGTCTCTGAATATCGAATTTGTGTCGAGCTTCTGACCATGGATATAATTTGGTCCCGGTGATGGAAGAGAAGTTGTCTGCTTCGGTGACCACATGAAAATCGAGGCCTACTCTTCCATTGAAGCTGTGCAGAGTTACATTGTCCTTGTTGAGCAAGGCCTACCAGGCTTCGGGCCAGGCATTTTCGGCTTTGCACATGCTGGTGGTTTTGCAAGCCTACAAGGCTCATTTTATGAGGGATTTAGACAAGGGAGATGGACTGGATGTTTAGGCCCTCATGGAATTGTGCCGAGCTTCTGATTTGGCGCTAAGAGCTACCAAACACATTGCTCTTGTGGTTGGTCAGAATATAGCAGGCCTTGTGGTGGCAGAACAGAATTCCATCTGTGACATACACTCACAGACATTCGTGACAAGGACTTTCTAATGAACACTTCTGTGAAACGAAGGGCTAGCCTCCATTCGGTGAATGAAACCAGACTGTACAAATGTTTACATGTCATTCCTGTTTGCCCTCTGGACAGCATCAGGTTGTGGTCACCGTTTTTCATGCCTCGGACACTGACAGGCAGAATATAGTTCAGTTCCCCCCCCATAGCTTGCGCTGGGGATTGAACAATAAAAACACACATTCTGAATTCAGCCTCTGACTCCCCGACCAAAGATCTTGAGACATGCATAACAGAATTCAATTTCCATCAAGCACACACAGTGAACATAAGCGCCCTATGTTTGAGACATTTGAATTCCATTCTAATTTCACAAGTGAAGCCGGGGGACTGGTTTGTGAAAACAGATTTTAAGGACACCTATTTCCATATTCAGATTGCGCCAAAACACAGGTGCTTTCTCATATTCGGGGGCCAAGCATATAAGTTTTGCATCCTTCAGTTCGAACTTTCACTGGCACAGTGCACTATTACAAAATGCATGGATGCACCTTTGATGCTCTTGAGGCTTCAGGGCATCCGTGTTTTGAATTATATTGACAACTGGTTGGTGCTAGCCCACTCTGAGACTTTGGCTGCCCAACACCAAGATGTCATTCTCAGACATTTGAGCAATCTAGGACTGTGTAAACCTAGACAAAAGTGCCTTGTTGCTATTTCTAGGGGTAGAGCTGGATTTGTTGGCAATGCAGGCGCATCTGTCTCCAGTTTGCTTTCTGCCATTCCGCCAGTGTCTGGTGATGTTCAGAGTTGTGAGAAAATTTCACAGGCTTTTGGGGCTCATGATCGTGGCTTCTGCTGTCTTTCCCTTATTGAATGCAAAACATTTTCAGTGCTGGATGAACTCCACAAAGGGACTTCAACCATTGACACATGCCCTCCATCTCTTCAAAGAGAAGCATGGGTGCTACCGAACTCTGTTATCATGGAAACTGACCTGTCTTTTGATGTTGGGCATTCTCTTGGGACAGGTGTGTCGCCGCACAGTTATAATGACAGATGTCTCCTCCACGGGTTGAGGTACTGTAAACAAGGGTCATCCAGCCTACAGGGATTTGGATGGGCCAGCAGCAATATTTGCATATAAACTGTCTGAAGATTTTCACAGTGTTGCTGGTGTTTCTTCCTGATGATTCAGGGCAGCCATGTCCTCATCTGGTTGGACAACAGGATCTTGGTGCCCTACATAAATCGCCAGGGAGGAGTGTGTTCTCATTCCATATTGAGGCTGGCATGTTGCATTTTTCTGTGGGCATGTGACAATGTGCTGTCTCTATGAGCTGTGCATGTCCCGAGCTGGTTGAATTTGGGGGTGGATCTCCTGTCCAGACAGGGCTTGGTGCCCGGAGAGTGGAAATGACATCCTCATATTATGGAACAAATCTGGAGAAAGTTCGGGAGAGCGGAAGTGGACATGTTTGCTTTGAGTGAGACATCACAATGTCCCCTCTCCTTTTGCGTTGGCACATCTGTGGCCAACAAAGCATCTTTACACATTCCGACTAATCATTCTGCTGCACAAGGTTCTGCAGAGAGTTCGGGAGTATCGGGTTCGGCTTATGTTAGTGGTGCCGTTTTGGGCATCTAAAGTATGGTTTTTGAGGAAATGCCTTGGGAGACTGCAGTCAGAACAGACATGTTGTCTCAGTAATGGGGCAGCATTTGGCACCCCCGGAAAAACTTCTGAGAGCTATGCTGCCGTGCAAAGGCAAAAGGCCATAACTTCATTTTTGGTCGAAAATTTGTTATTTATATTTTTGAGACTTTCAAGACCTCTTTTATCATGTGGATAAGTATCTTGAGTCAATGTCATTGTTTTTTTGAGAAATTAATGGGTTGTCTTAACAGTAACTTCCAAAAGCCCAGGAGAAACCAAGGCAGAACTCTTTGACTTTGTTTTGGAATGCTCAAATTGAGTTAGGGTAATCTGCCTTTGTTTAGCCGCAAAATGAAGTTACTGTGCCAGCATGGAGTTACGGTACTCTGCCTTTGTTTTTACATTAAAGTTTGCCGCATTTAAATTACGGTGTAGCCTGTGTACTGTCATACATCTGTCACTGAAGCAATCTGACACACATGATACCTGAATAAAAGTGTAGTAAACAAATATTGTTGAGTGTTTTTATAGCGTTTAACCCTCTGGGGTCGATGGACGGGCCGGTGCATCCTGCAGGATTTTTTCCTCATAACAGCAGAAACATAAATAAATAAAAATACTTTGTATTATACTTTGTAAATGTCTTTTTTGGGCATACAGATAACTGTAAGACATCATTAGAAACTATAAAGGGTCTATTTTTATTTGTGTAAATTCACAATAACAACAACACCTTGTGATTTTGTAAAATAATGAAAATAGGGTGCACTTTCAGCCGTCTTTGTGTGCATGAGCATATTTCTGAAACACGTCACAAAAATGAACTGAAATTCTGCGAATACTTATCACACAAACATGAAAAATATGTCTAAAGAAAGCTTAAAATGTCTACTTTTAAATAAAACAAATACAATTTAAAACAAATATTCTCCTGCAATGTAATCTGTATGAAACAAAGAGATGTACAGTTTCTCATGGCTCAGCTAATTATCCCTAATGTGATCACACCCACACACAGAGGGCGCTATTATTTCGGTAATGTGCTGAGGCGATCAATGCAATGGTAAACGCCCCTGAGACAAGTTAATAAATTAATATTTTATTAAATAGTTCAAAATCTCTTATATCAGAATATATGACATTTGTGATTACATCCTCCAAACTAATATTATTCACTGAAAATCACAAAATACCTTAAACTCCAGCAAAGCTTACGTCAAGCCCATATTCGCATCCTAAATTCAACAATGGCCCCTTAGGCATTAATGATGTTGATATGCATGGGTTAAATTGATCAGATAATAACAAACAAGTTAAAATTTCAGCCTGTTTCTCCATAGAGCTATTGTATGTCTTAAGAAGACTTGAAATATTACACACAAGTCATATGGACTACTAGTATGGTGCTTTTATTGTGTTTTCTTTGTCCGTTTTGGAGCATTGAGTCATTTCATACAATACAGGGGTTTACAGATTCCCTGTAAAGCACTGTATTGTTTAACTAAGACAGTGTTTCAGAGTCTTAAGAGAAAATGACAGTTTTAAATATTCTTATTTAAAAAACAAGCCATGAAAACAGGTAAAATATGGATAAAACACCATGAAAGATCAAGGGACACTCTCTAAATCTATAGACAGTGCTACAATATATATTTATCATATATATGTTGGTGCGGCTATCCTTATGAGGACTCTCCAGAGACATAAGGATTTTTATACTGTATGGTTTTATATCCCTTTTATAAACCCTATCCCTAAACCTACCCCTAAGCCTAACTCAGAAAAAACTTTCTGCATTTTTACATTAAAAAAAAAAACATAATTTAGTATTTTTTAAATTATTTTAATTATGGGTGCACTAGAAATGTCTTCATAAACCACATTTATAGCATAATACCCTTGTAATTACCAGTTTGTAGCCTAAAAAATTGTCGTCGTAACCACCCAAACAAGCCCACACACACACACACACACACACACACACACACACACACATACTTATTAACTAAACTCCAGTTTTTAGTCATTGTGGGGATCAAATCTACACACACTAAACTCCAGTTTTTAGTCATTGTGGGGGTCAAATCTACACACACTAAACTCCAGTTTTTAGTCATTGTGGGGATCAAATCTACACACACTAAACTCCAGTTTTTAGTCATTGTGGGGGTCAGATCTACACACACTTAACTCCAGTTTTTAGTCATTCTATATGCTATAAATGTGGTTTATGAGGACATTTCTAGTGCACCCATAATTTAGTATTTTTTAAACGATTTTAATTATGGGTGCACTAGAAATGTCCTCATAAACCACATTTATAGCATAATACCCTTGTAATTACCAGTTTGTAGCCTAAAAAAATGTCGTCGTAACCACCCAAACAAGCCCACACACACACACAAACAAGGCTGCCTCATTATAACCAATGCTTTTATCACAAGTGTCAGTGAATTTGTGGCATAAATTCACACAATTAGCATCTTGTAAAATCTGAGGTTGTTACCCATCCTACCAACCACCTGAGGGAGCCCTCTCCCGAATACTGATCTTAACCCATTTCTACACTGCTCATTTCCTGTGTACCACATGTATATCTAGCATGTAGTTCCATTGTTCTGTGAGAAGTATTGCCAGTTTACCCTGCCTTACAGAGCGTTTTTCCACTGCCATTGTTTCTTGATTCATGTTATGACCATCGCCTGTTTTTCTGGATTTAATGCTTTTTGGATAACCCTTTGTTTTGTTTGCCTGGTTGGACTGTCTATTTGGTAGAGTATTTAGGGGTTTCGATGAAAGTTTGCTTGCGGTGTTGTGTTATGCTATTAGCTTAGCTGTACTATGTTGACAATGTGGTGTCGGCAGGTTGCGCATGTCCTAATCTCTTTAGGACTTCCCCTGAACTTTCATCACCATAGCAACAAACACTCATAAAACAGTAAGTTAATGAGATTATTTATCAAAATATACGACAGTCGAAATATCTTTAAAAGGGAAACATGAATAATGAATCATAACTCGTTATAATGTATGATGTAACTGAATTAATATTACAATACAGTTTGTCTAGAGAATACTCAGTATTGATCGTCTATAAATTCTCAGAAAGGATATTTTTCTTGGCCACACAAAAATAACTCCTTCTTTTCATGTAGCTGTGATCGAATCATTAAATTTACATTGATTTACAAGCAGACCAGTATCAACTCGTAAGAATGTACAAAAAAGTTTATATAACTAAAATATGAACACATAACTATTCTAAACAAAAAAAATACACACAAAACACTCATACATGGCAAAGGGAAATGTGAAAATTAAATGAAACCGGAACAGAATAGGGGAAATACAGTTATGAAAAAAAGCTCTTAATTAAAAAGCACCTTTTGTTACAAAGGGGTTTACCTCTTATACTAAACATAGGTTCAGTTAGCTACTGGTACAATACTTGGAATTGCCTTGGCTGTTTAGAGAGCCGGATGCAGTCGCAGGGGAACGTCTTCATAGTTCCTCAAGTCGATGGTGTTTAAGTTTCAATACATTTCTTCTGTGTTGAATGAAGAAATTAGGATGAACTGTGGTGTTCACTGACTCGAGGTAGTTGCACATGGCTTGAGG